>NW_011500153.1:0-53945 GCF_000495115.2 Populus euphratica | reverse complement strand
ACTCTTTCCTTAAATCCTTATCAAAGTGAGGTAAATAACATGCTTCAAATGATTAATTTTTTTAATTTTATGTTTAATGAAGAATTATACAAAATTATGATTATGTGAAGCTGTGGAATTATGTTATAATTTGTAGGAATAATGCAAATTATGTATGAACCATGTTAGATAGCATGAATTATAATTGGATAAGTGTTTAATTTTAAATAAAAGAAAAAATTATTTTTCCCCATTTTAATTGAATATTTGGCCAAAAGAAAAATAATTTAGGGGATTTGAGGTTTAATACAATTGTTTGGAAAATATAGGAATATAAAGGTTTATAAGTGTTATTATATGATGGAGTAAGAATTTTTCAAAGAGAAAAGAAAAATCTTCAATTCCTTCCGTAGGTTATTTTTGGCTAAATAGAGAAGAAAAATTAAAGAATGAAGTTCTAAAATATTATTAAGGAATTTTGCCAAATTGAAAACAATTGATGTTGATAGGTTAAATTCAATAGGGATTTTTATGGGAAAAAAATAAGTAAATGTTAAAAAAAAAAGATTTTATCATTATTGAATTATAAGTCAATTTAGCTTAATTAAGGGTGTTGGGTTTAATCAAAGAATATGTAATGGGTATTAGATTTTCACAGGTTCAAAATCAATAAATAATGACAAATTAATTTTTATTGGTACAGAGAAGGCCGCAAGACCTGATCAGCAATAAGGGATTTCTTCATGTGCACACACATCAGGTAAGTGTTTAACACCTTGGAGTAATTAATTAGTTTTTATTTTTTATTTGTAGAAAATTTTTTAGAGATTGTAAATTTTAGTGCTGAATACTAGAAATAATACTCTGGTGAATGGTCAAGTTTTAAAAATTATTTCTTGATTACTAGAAATAATGCCCTCGTAAATGGGTAAGTATTAAAGATTATTTCATGGTTATTGGAAATAATATGCTGATAAATGGGCAAGCCTTAAAGATTATTTCCTGCTACTGGAATTTATGCCTGGTTAAATGGTTATATTAAGAAAATTAATTTATGAATTAATGAGTTAATTACTCGATGTAAAATATATTAATTGTAAAAATTTAAAATTAAATATGTTGGTTGTAGGAGACACCCTTGATATTTTTATTTTAGTAGATTTATCCTTATGTCTAAAAGAGAATTTATGAGATTAGAAATTTCAAAAAGAAAATAAAACAATTTATTCGATGATATAAAAATCACTTTAATGTATATGAATAGTTAGTTCTTAATCAATCACTTATTAAAATATGTAATTTCTTTTTAATCATGTTTTATACAACTATGTTTTTTAGATACATCGCACCCTCGATCTGGAAATTAGATGTTTGGATAAATAAGTTTGTTATATAATTAATGTAGTTGGAAGAACTAATATTTTGTTGTAATATACTTTCATATATATATAATGTTTAACTTATTATCTTGTGTATGATATAATTTATAATGTTATTATTATTAAGTTGAAGTATGATTGGTTGTATATATATTTTGAGTACAAATACTTGGAAAAAAATAAAAAAAGAAAGAAAGAAAGAGACGATGCATGTTATGAATTTATTATCTTTTATCATAATGTTTTATAGAAAATAGAATTGAGATATTAATATATACTTGAGTTTTGAAAGTCCAAATGATGGAACTAATAATGTGATTGATGTTATAGGTTGAGAAGTGATTGAGTTGATAACTTGGTATTTAAAGAATATTAAGAAAACTCTGCCGAAATTTCAAAAAAATATAATATATAAATTTGTTTTTTGGTAACTATGAATATATATCTCATATATTTTGAGTTTGCAAGTTTGAGGTTGTTATAAATTCAATACATACACACGAGGTAATATAAAGATGATATATATATATATATATATATATATAAAATCAAAAGGCATCATTTTATTCATATTAACAACTCAAATTGTAATTTTTTTCAAATTGAAAGATCAAATTAAAAATATCATAAATTCATGACTATACTGAATTTTTCCCCATAATTCATCCTTATTTTTGTCCAGAATCTCTAAATGTGCCTTAGGGGCCATTCTGGAATTTTTTTAAAATTTTAGGGTCAAATTATAATTTTTATTAAATGAGAGGACCAAATTGAAAGTGTTAAAAATTCATAACTATACTAAAATTATGCCTATAGTTCATCTTTCATTCTGTCTAGAATCTCGAAATATGCTCCAGGGATCAATTGTGATTTTTCTAAAGTTTGGAGACTAAACAATAATTTTCATAAAATGAGGGACCCAACTGAAATTTCATCATCTTTAACCTCAAACCCATAATTTTCACAGATTAACTACTATTATCTCATGATTTTTAATACAAATTCATCGTTCAAACAAAATTATAACTCAAAATCATCATATTTACCTACAATATCTCAAAGTACTCATAACAATCAACTTATAATATTCAAATGAATTCATCAATCAATCCAAAATATAATCTTCAAATCCTAACATTCATCAAAACATAAATTTAAAACTCAAAAAACACATATTTATACATTTAAAACTCTGAAACTTACCTTTTAAGCATATTTCCTTTAACTCCTTTGTCCTTTCTTTATTTCTTTCTTTTATCTTTTTTTTTTCCTCATGGTTTTCCTTTTAAGAACACAACTCTTTTTTTTTATTCCCTTTTATTTATATATATCAACTCATTATAATATATAATATTTTTTATTTTAAATAAATGAGTTATTTAATAATATAACTTATTATATTAACTTTGACCCCTGTAAACTACTGTTATCTCCACCCTGCCTAAGCATAAAAGCTAATTTGATCATCTGATGTAATAACCCAATCAACTCAACTCTTGCGTACCAAGAGGGTACGTAGATAGGTTTATTTATTTTTTTATTTGTTTAATGAATTTAACACGTAGATTTGTGGAACCTACCAAGATTCCATACATTTTAAAATGAGAGTTCCACGTAGACAGACCTCGTATTGATTGCTGATCTCGTCTAATGGATGGACTTGACTCAGAAATTTGGTATCCTTTTTAAGTTTTTTTGTGCTGTTGCATCGGGTTTAGACTTTATTTATTTATATTTTTTAGAAATATATTTAACGCTTAAAAAGTTTGGAAATGGAAGATTACCTGTGAGTGAATTTTATTTTTATTTTTTTCAAAATTTAATTCTTTTCTTTAAACTATATTTTTCGTATTATTGAAATATTTTTATGTATTGGTAAAAAAATTAAAAAAATACAATTTTAATATTTTAAAAAATAAAAAAAAAACTTAAAAAATAATTATTACAACCATCTTAAATACACTTTATACCATAAATGACACTGAATAATCTCCAGCCTGTGATATACATGTAAATTGATTTACATCATCAATTCACACCGACGATAGACCATCATTATATTCCACCCAGTATTAACAAACATGAGAAGGAATTTGGTATTTTTGCTTTTGATTTTAAAACTTGTTTAATTGCGTTTTAAAAGGTTATTTAATTTGAAAAATTGTTAAATTAATTTTTTGTATTTTTATTAAATTTAATGTAATAAAAAAATCATTTTAATAAATTTTTAAATAAAAATACATTTTTAAAAAATATAATACATTATAATACTAAGCACACACGATCGAAAGCTAAATACTGATTTTGAAGAGCAGCAATTATACGCACAAAAGCATTGGTCTTTGCATAGGAGATTTAATAAACTTCTTCGAATACATTAATTAGGGTTGAGTAATTTGATTTAAAATACTCATTTTCCTTTATATTCTCATTTCATTAAAAGAAGTTCTTTTGAGAAGTGATTATCACTTATCTAGGGAAAAAAAAAACCTTAACAAAGAGATATAGATTAATTCATTCATACAATTAGTAAATAAAAGATTATACACGTTTTTAGCAGCAATTGACTTATAGATGTGAGATATCAATTACGTACAGCTTTATAAATCCAAAATAAAAATCTTACAAAAATGAAATAATTGCTTTAAATTATATATATGAGCAAAATTGAAATAATCTGGGTTCTCAGTTTTGCCACGTTCCAAGATACATGGCGGAGACACGAAGACTAATTCTAGTGTAAGTGTAAAAACAGGATATATCGTGGAAAAGAATCCTGAAGGCACGGCTAGCCATCCTTTATTAACGTCCCCTGGCTAAGGTCTCTATGATTAAGTTGGAACTGGCCGCGCTAACCATGAGGGTCAAAATAAAAGCCCAATTTTCAACAAAAAATTTAAAAAATAAAAGCCCAATTCATCCATGGCGGAGAGGAGATAGAATGAGGGCCCAACCAAGCTCAACAAGAGTTGGCCCCCGAAGAGGAAGAGAAAGAGAAAGAGAAAGAGAAGGAGAAGGAAGAGAGGAATGAGAGAGAAGAAGGGAGAAGAGAGGGAAAAAAGAAAAAAAAGAAGAGGCTCAACCAGACCCAAATAAGCCTAATTGAGCCTAACCAGGCCCAACAAGCCCTACCAGGCAGTGGGGAGAAAAGAAAAAAGTAAAAAACAAGTGTGAAAATGGAGAAGAAGGAAGATAAAAGAAGAATAAGGTGTTGGAGTGCTACCAAGCATGCGTCGAACCTCGAGGTGAGCCTCTCTGAGCCGAATCCAACATTACCAATAGAGGCTGGACGACCTTGCAACCCGCTTAAATTTGGCAGATGCAAGACGTGCTAACCAGCTTTTTAATAATTATTTATTTTAGTCCTTATTTCTTCAACAACTCTTTAATTTAGTCTTTAATTTGGCCCAAAAAGACCAGTGAAGGGCAAGGGAAGAAAATGAAAGAGGAGAAAATGGCTCAGCCGGTCCCAAAAGGCACAACCCAACTGAACCCAACAAGGAAGAGAAGGAGAGAAGGAAAAAGAAATGGAAAAAGAAATACTCTCATGTCAAACAATATTGAGGCATACTCGGGCGACTGTCAAACACGTATTCTTCCAAGTACGGCCTCTTCTTTTTACTCCCGCGAGTAACCGTGTAGGAGGGAGCACCGTGCTGTTTCCCCTCTGAGATTTGCATTATTTGTGCTGTATCGATGGTAGCAACTTTAAGAAACCAAGATTGGCGAAGCTATATATTTCCAATTATTATAAGTTGATTAAGCGATATAAGACCAACCTAATAACAAGCGACCGGTGGGAGGTCAAACATATAATTAAGAGCAATAAGTGATCATGTATATGTGCTGTGCATCACAGATTAATATAATCAAGAAGGCGACAGGACAACTGTCAAGCAGAGGGAGTTCTTTTCTATTTGGTGAAGGACACGTAGGGAGAGGGAGGCACCGTGCCATCATCCCTTTCAATTCCCCCTTCTAGAAGACTAGAAGAACCGTTTGCTTTGCCTTTAATTTGGAGCTCCAGGCCAAAAGAATATCTTGATCTCGTCCGCAATAAGAACGATAATGAATCGTAAGAAAATGGTTTTTATTGAAAAGCACGTTAAAGCTATGTCTTTTCGTTCTTCAATGATAATGAATCCTCGACGATAGCGGTGAGGTCATAGCGCGATGCGAAGCCCACTCTTGGAGCCACGTGGCAATTTAAATCTTGTCCGCAGCTGATTTTTTGGAAGGGAATCTTAAAAAGGTTTCTAGAAGGAGCAGTTGCCTTGCCTGCACACTCGTAAGGTTTGTCTGAACAGGAGTACTGGCTGGCAACCCCTATGGATGGATAACTCCAATGGAGCTTGCTTGTGGAGAAGGAAATCAAAGCGGTTTGGTTTTTGTCGTCAACGATACTTCATTAGAAGCCGACCTCCTATTTTTCTCCTTTGAAATTAATTGCTTTGCTCTGCTGGACATTTGCAGAATCATCAGTAATTGCTCCCTCCCTCGCTCTCTCTGCTTTTCCTTTCACTTGTAAACATAACCCGTCGGTTCAATTGGGATTCCCACAACCATTTCAAATCATAAAAGCTAGGGCTGCAATTTAACTTAAATCGGGTTTGAGAGTTTAATCTGAATTTATAAAACTTGCATTATCTTAATACTTTTTCTCTAATGAGAATATGATTGGTTATATTTTAGTTTTTTTATTAAATTCAATTTATTAATTTACATTTAATCTCAGACAAAGAAATTATGTTTTGTTATTAGTATTCATGGTTTATTTTTTTATTCCGTTATTCAAATATTACATCGAGTTCAATAAGTTCATCAGTTCTTTCATTACTTTTTAATATTTTAAATCTTGAATTAAGAATTATAATCCTTAATTTTATTTATTTTTTTAAAAATATATATCATTTCAATATTTTTTTATGATACAAAATAATAACAAATCCACATGGGTAGCATGAGCCATCCATTACAAAATGACAACGGAAAACGACTCCGATCGAGAATGGCCACGGGGATGGGCTTCTAGAAGATGTAAATTTAATGGAGTTGGGTGGCTATGGACATAAATTGACATGTGGACCTGCAACTCTTTATCAAGATATAAGGCAGGCAGGGGAGGGCACTGATTGCTATCTTTCCCACTCCTGTCTGTCGTTTCCTTCTTCCCCGCTGCGCTCTCATCACCCACCACCAAAAAGCTGAATCACACACAGATCAACGGACACCATTTATAGCCCTACCACTTGCTGGCTAGCTACTGCACTCCACATCTTCAAACCAACCAAATCCATTCGAAACAACCACATGTACAGAACGACTCTACAACCGTCCTTCCCCATTTATACCCGCTAAGTACAAACCGACCCTTTATGCATAAAGGCTTGTTGAATGTAGGAGATCGTTCCCAATAAGGGAAAACAAAATGGAAGAACCAAAAACTAGTGTCAAGCTAAAAAAAGCACCACAAGATGATCAAAGGCAGCAGCTGATTCCAGGCCTTCCAGATGAGATTGCCATGGAGTGCCTGGTGAGAGTGCCTTATCAATTCCATTCCAATATGAAGGCAGTTTGCCATACCTGGCAACGCTTGATTTCCCATCCTTCCTTCTATCAACAAAGGCTCCAATCTGGCACTGCCGAACATCTTGTTTGCCTTGTCCAACCTCTACCCCCGATAAACCACTCCACTACTTCTACTACTACTGATGATGATGATGATCCCCTTATCAGCAGCAGCATCAATAATAAAATACTTAAAAACGAAGACAAGCAAGAGGAGCAGCAGCAGCAGCACATACACTGCCCACCTCAGTATGCACTGAGCACCTACAATGCCACGCATAACATCTGGCAGAGAACAAGGCCTCCAGAGGGATCACGAATTCCCATGTTCTGCCAATGTTTAGCCCTTCCATCCTCTGGCAAGCTGCTCCTCTTAGGTGGTTGGGATCCTACCACCCTGGAGCCAGTCCCTCACGTATACATCCTGGATCTCATCGAGACTACTGGAGCTGCCTGCAAATGGAGACGCGGAGCTTCAATGTCAGTGCCACGCTCTTTCTTTGCCTGTGGTGTCGTTGGACCCTCTACAGTGTGTGTGGCAGGAGGGCATGACAGTCAGAAGAATGCGTTGCGATCGGCAGAAGTCTATGACGTGGAGACAGACCAATGGGAAATGTTGCCAGATATGATTGAAGAGAGGGATGAGTGTCAGGGATTGTCCTGGGAGGGGGATTCCAAGTTCTGGGTTGTGAGTGGATATGGCACAGAAAGCCAGGGGCAATTCAGGTCTGATGTTGAGTTTTATGATCGCCATACTGGGTGTTGGTCTAAGATTGATGGGGTTTGGCCTTTTTCGACAACCAGCCCTAGAGTAGTCACAACTACAGTTTGTGTCAGCAGGGACAAATACCAATGGTCATGGTTCTTGGGAGGTGAACAACATTCGCAGCAGCAGCAAAGCAGAGAAGTAGTCAAGGTCAGTGGCAACATTAGATTGGAAATAGTCAGTTCAATTCCACTTCCAAATTGCATAACTGGAACAACCCCATTTGTGACTGCTCTTGATTATGTTGGCCAAGAAGGTGGGAACCATCGGTTGTTTGTAATGAGTGGCGGTGGTGGCAGGGGATCCTCAACACTAGCTTGTGGCGAGTGCGAAGGGGAAGGGGCATTCCTCTCTGATGGATATAGCAATAACGGCACCATCAAGTGGAGGCATATCCACACTCCCGTGGGATTTTCTGGTTTTCCATACTCGGCTTCTTCTCTCGTAATCTGAGAATTTAACTTCTGAACAGCTTTTTGCGACTTCAAATTTATTGTAGTGATTGATGAAACATTTTTCCATTCATCAGGGCTACAAAAACCACATGCATACTACTTTCATACATCCATGTGTAGCTTAATGGATCTATAATACTGGGTGCTCAACAATCTCATTTTCGATTCATTATATCTGGACTCTGGAGGAAAGAAGAAGAGAAGGAAATGAATGTTGGAATTAAAATTTAAAAAATGACTGAATATAGAAGTAACAAGGGGTCTTATGACATTGTTCACGCAATCTTTGTTTCAGTAATTGAGAAGTTCGACCCCACACTATTCCGAGCCCCCCTTCCAATTGCAAGAAATGCAGCCACGTTGTTGCTTTAGCAACTCCATCTGCAATTCTCTCTGGGTTGAAATGGCTAGCATCTTCTCCCCATATTCCAGGGCTATGGTGAACTGCGCCAATTGGAACAACGATTTCCGTGTTCGCTGGAAGAATAAACTTCCCCAATCTTACTTCCTTGTGACTCTCCTTGCGATCTGAACAGCAGGACAATATAATCGTAGAGATTCATTTTTCACCCCTGCTTGCTACACTTCCACCCCCAGATAGCTTCTTCATGAAAATGTAGGGTCTCTCTTTCGGAATTCTCCGTTTTTATTGTTAAGGACTTGTTTAATCAGATCAGGTTCCGTCACAACAAGCAGGGCTTGAGGACCTTGCCAGTACAGAAAATTCATCCCTGGACATGATTGGTGTGAAAAAGGACAAAAAAAGAGAAAGAAAAAGAGTGAGATTCCACCAAGTTGGTGCTCTGGGTTAAAAAAAAATAATGATGAAATTAATCTACAATATAGCTTGATCCATGCGTGAATGTGTGGCTGTACTCCGGTAAACACACGAAACATGAGAGGCAAATGGGCATGGTCCCCATTGATGGTCAGTGGAATGAACTTGCTAGGAGCATGGAATTGGATTACAGTCCTTGATAAAATTAACCAAATAAGATACCAGTGATGACTCACAAACGCAAGGACAGGAACACTGTTGGATAATTTTATTTCACTCCCATAATTAATGTGATTTACTCCCAAATCTTAACACGTTCTTCAAGATCAAACAAGAACATTGCCGCATCGATACCTCTTGGGTAAATTCTCCATCAACCTTTGCGACAAACCACCAAAAAACAAAGGAAATATTTCATCAGCCAAATGAGATTTAATCATTTATGTTACAACAATTGCCATTTGCGGTTTTCTTAAAATGTTTTTGACACCGTGAAAAGAATCATAAATATCTCCTCTACTTTCTACAAATGTTGAGTCCACCAGCGGAAAAGGAGTCATGAATTGAAGCACGCGTGGACTAAACACCTAATTGCACTGCCTGATATGAGGTGCTGAGGAAAAGGGCATTCGACCCCCATGCAATCCACACCATGTACTTACTAGCTTAAATCCCCCAAATGATTCCCATTTAAAGGAGTTGCCAGTCATCCTCGTGTACACAGCCCTCTACATCATTCATAGTCTGTACACCAAGTGACTCATCCGACCAGATCTCGCCACTGTCATGCTTTAATAGTTTACGGGAATGAGCCACCGTAAACAAAGGTGCACCATTTGACTCGTCTGTCAGCTTGGATGCCAGCGAACAGAAATCATCAAAATCATCTGCCACCCCGAAAAAGGAAAAAAAAAAAGAAAAAGAAAAAAAAGAAGCCTGGTTAACAGGTTGCATTTGAAAAGATAAAATAACAAAATCACAAACCACCACAATTCAACTAACAACCTTTGTCTCGACAATAAAATCCAATTGCCAAGGATAGATCAATCAAGTCCAGAGGGATGTGCCGCACAACACTGCTTGAATTAAAATTGTTTTTAGCAAAGTCTAAAATATTTGCTGCCATTGGTAATTAAACAAGAAAATGAGTCCCTGGATAAGCTTACTCGCAGTGGTAAGATGAAGTATTGGCCTCTACATCATCCCTGCTAACATTAACCACCTGAAGACCCAAGCACCAGCAAGAATATCATCAAAATATTAACATGAGCTCAATCAACTGAATTGATGGAAAGTAAGCAACAATATCACTATTCAGCTTGGTACAATTAGACAGAAACGAAAAGAGAACAGGGAACAAAGACGTGCAAGAGAAATCAGTTTGGGACGGAAACAAATGCTTGTCTCAATAATCTTAGCAAACAACTCGTGGAGGTTCAGAAAGTTCTAAATGATCGATATTGCAGGATTGGAAGAGGAGAATTTTGTGACTCATGCAAATGCCAAATGAAAAGAGGGTGTGGCGCATTTGACAATGATGTAGGGCATGGATACAAGAGGGGAAATAGGAAGGAGACACGGGAAGAAAGGAGCAGAGGAAGAGGGAGGAGATAAAGACAGTTGAACCGACATATGGAAAAAAATAAAATAAATCAAATTATCAATAACCGTTCCAGCTTACCTTAAAATAGTATATTTGATGCCTATATAAAGTCCTAAACCCTAATGAAAACCTAAAATGAAATAGAGATAATAAAGTCCAAAACAAAATAAAATCCCTGATTAATTCTAAATATCTTAATAATCTAAAATAAATAGATTCACCAAATAGCATAGAATAACATCTTCCAACTTCCTAGAATAAATATTCATAAAAATCCTCCATCGGACTACTATTTCCCTAGAGTGTTTTTATCATGCAAGCACCAAGTTAACATTAGATCCACAGTAATAGGAGCCTGTTATAGACTTTAATAAACATTTTGTTCTTGAAGATAATTGTATTATCCCTTACGCTTTGAAGAGATATAAGGTGCCATTTTTGGATTACATTTTCTAAACCAAAAATTGGTTTCTTAAGACTTTTAGACCCTTTTCTGACTTCCACTACCTTTCAGATTCATATCTACACCGTCCTTTCCATTTTAGGATAAAATGCATGTTCCTCAATTGTTTCTCTCTCTTGTTTCATGTACCCTATTTCAATTTGTTTAAGTTCTTGTTCTGAATTGAAGTGATTCCCAATTTTCTTTTTGTCATGCTTGGAGGGCAAATACCAGCAAGCAGTCAAAATCAACTGCAGAAAAAGGGATGCAATTGATTCGACTTCCCTTTAGTGCACCCACCAGCTTGACCTATCTGTACAGGTGGCACAGCCATGTGGTGGTCATGTTTCATCTTGAAACTAAAGGAGGCATCTCTATCATTTCATTCAACAGAAGAAAAACTCATGTCAGGTATATAGATTCAATTTCTGGTAAATCATCACTATGAGAGGATAAATGAAGTAAAAAAAAAAAAGAGAGAGTACAAAATCAGGGCCATAGACTACAGAATGACATAGGAATGAATAAATTAGTCATCAACAATGTGATGACAAATAAATCAGAAAGAATTAAGATTTACCGGCTGAACTTCATGTGGATCAAGATAAAAAGCATTCTTGTCCTGCACACCAACAATATATGTTGAAGCACCGGGTTTCCCACCCAAAATTCCAAGGCTTTGGGGAAAGGTGAATGTTGCTTGCAGGGATGGAATATACCTGAGAACAGGTTAAATTCCAACTGGTTAACAAATAAAATATGACAGTACTTTAAATAGATGTCTAAAGTTATGTTATGCTAAGAGAATCAGGGAGCAGTGAAATAAGAAGTAATTTCGTTATTTGTTTTTAATGTGAATCATATGATACATTTCCCCATTCCCCACAGGAATGTTGGGCAACCAAATGCAAAACTGCCTTACACAAGACAAACAGGATCATCCAATTGAAGCTCTCCACTATAAAAATGGGAATATCCCTAAACCAAAATCTATTTTCTCAATGCACCATTGTTACTTTTCCAATAGGAGAAGCACCCCATTAATATGTAGAAAAAATGGAAATTAGGGTATACATTTTTCAGCCAATCACTAGGTAAAAGGTTTGACTGTAAACTTCTTCTAGCTTATAAATGCTCAACATCCCCAGGTTCCAAAGTCTAGGTATTTATTTGTGAAAGTTAGTTAAGACAATGGTATTTAGTTTCTCACATTAATTGCCCCATGTCATTTCTATCAAAGGCTTCCCAGAAACATTTGCATCCAGCCTACCAGGTATAAAAAGAATCATTATATTTTCCTGGAAAATTAAAAAGGCTCCAGTAAGGTACAAAATATTCAACTATCCCCTCCCCTTAAATGATGAAACACAACATCACAGTTCATGAATGCAATGGATGCTCCTTTATCTAATCTCTATGAAAGCAGCAAATTAGACCTAACCAAACCAACACACAAAGCAAATCGATTTCTCAGCTAAAGCAACAATTATTTCAATATGAAAGTAGGTGTAGAACATGATCACAAACCTTGGATTTATTTTATCAAGCCCAAGAACCAAAGGAACCAATAGAAGAATTGGCATCCAATCTTCTTGACCTTTAGAACACTCTGAACAATGTCTAGCAGCTTCTTCAATGCAGAGAACTGGAGCTCCCCCTCGCTCCCCATCTTCAGAACCAGAAACAACATAAACAGCCATTGAAAGTGACCGGTATTCAAGATTGGTTTCCTCTCTTCTAGAGCGGACCAGAGATTCCCAAGAGTGGCACACTGCATAAGGGCCTACCCATGACCCAGCTGCAAGGCCATAAGCCTTTCCAGCCCGGAGAAGATTATGAATAGAGAAAGCCGATGACTCCGAATCACCAAAAAGATGTAAAATCTCAACATATTCTCGATCCAATGGCTGCATAATTAAATTGGGAGGATGAAAAGTAATCCATGATAGTGCTACAAGATCTCTCTCTCTCTCTCTGTGTTTTTTTTTTTGGTGATTCATAGTTGAATGGTGGGAAAAAACGAATTCATTAAAATTGAAAATCCACAAGTTCACCTTGTCCAATGGTTTTCTCCAAGATCTCCCTAATCGATGAAAAAGCAAAGCCTGCAGAGTCAGAAATGAGAATTCACCAATTAACTGGAAGGCAAGCATCATAACAAAACATATAAGGACCAAGGGCTGGAAGGTTAACTGAAATGATTGAACTATCATAGAAGAGAGTATTGATGTGAGAAATGCAGCAGCAGCAGCAGCAGTATACCTGAGCAACAAGCATCTGACTACTCCGAAGCATACAACCCCAGCTTACATCACTGGTAAGTTTTGAATCTTCAATAGCATCAAACCCTATAAATGAACAATTTTAAGACAGCTCCCCATAGTTATGATTATTATGCTTGCTAAAGCTTTACTTAAAGATACGCTGAAATGGATGAAAAGTCATTACACAAACCTTTTCTATATGTGATTAGAATTCGTGAAGAAAAATCATGATTAAAGGCAGCTAAAGCATTGGTAGCAGTAGCATCCCCAGAAGAATTATCTTGTGAAATCTTGTAGCATGCTCCTAGGAGCCAAATGTCACTAGTTATGTTAGAAATCCCTGTCTTGCTTGTCCCTAATACACACTCTTGGATCCTCCTCATTGAGCCACCTGCCAAAATTTTCTTCACAGCTGACGTCCAACCATTACCATGTCTAATATGAGGTGCTTTTTTTTCACTAGTTGAAGATGAATCGCAATGCGTATCAAAGACAGAGAAAGCTGATGCAAAGAAGGTTGACCATAAAGAAGGCCTGGAAATCTTAGTGTCGGCGGACCCCAGTTCTGAAGAATCAGAAGTGAAAGATCTATTTGGGGATTCAACTGTAGATGAAGATTTGGCAGAAGCAACAAACCCCCTTTCACGAAAACCCTTCATTACCTACTCATCGAGCAGCATGGAGCAATCGAAAGGTCTCATAGACACAACCAGAGTGTTGTCAAGAATCCAAAGAGAAACACAGTTTATGTGGCTGAGCAACACAAAAAATGCAACGAATTAGAGATTTATTCACTAGTAGACAGTGATCAAAGGTCTGAAAATCGGATTGATGGTTGCCTATAATTCATTTTTTTATTAATAAAAAGAAATTTAATTAAGTAATTAAATCAATCAATCAATCATTCATTTAAAAGAAGCTCATACCATCGAGATAATACTGATCGACCTATGCTCGACGACACAGTCTTATATTCTAAAAAAAATTGCAACAAATTAAAATATATTAACTAATCTATTCAGAGATATACATATACAAACCCTAAACCAAATCAAGAAAGCAGTGCGTTAATAATAAGACCATGATTAATTCTATTTATCAACAGTTAAACACATACACAGCGAGAGAGAGAGAGAGAGAATCGATACCTGAACCGATTCGATTCGAGATTGATTTCGGCGAGGAAAGGGAGAGAGGAGTCTCCTTTGCTTGGCTTGTGTTTCAGAGTTTGAGAGGAGAGGGGAGGGACACGCAAGCTATCAAACGTGAAACAAATTTGATTATTTATTTATTTTAATTTAACAGCCTCTTCTTCTAGTTCTTCTACTCGTGCTCGACTTCCGCTTGTTCTTTCTTTTCTTGTTTGATCGAGGAGGAATTCCTGTCTTCTTTCTTTTTACGTGTAAATCTCGAGGACGAAAACGAACTAAATGTGGAATTATTCAATATTTTATTTATTTATTTATTTATTATTTTACTCTTCCCCCAATGATTATGATGGGGTAGGGTCCGTAGGGAGCATAATAGCAATAATAATTATTACTGGTTTTGTCGTTTTGAATTTCAATCACAACTTGTGTGTTATGTGAGAGATCATTACTGCTTTAATATTTATTAATTTTAAAAATAATTTTTAAAAATAAAAAAATTATTAATATATATTTTTAAATAAAAAATATTTTAAAAATAATCACAACTATATTTTTAAACCCGTAAAAGCTCTCTGCTCTGCCGTAGCATTTTCCAGCGGAGTCTCGGGCCTCTCTTTCTTTCGGGTTGGCCCTTTTCTTCTCTTCTTACAAAATCCAAGCTATGGGCCCAGCCCCGTCAACAGGATGGATACACTTTTCGCTTTCTCTTACACTCGCTACTAATTTGTGTCGTTATTACAACATCAACTTTCATTTTATTTTTTTATTTTTTATAAACGGGAAAAAGAAAATTAAAATTCAAAAACAAGCGCTCCTCCTTCCTTTCTTTACTTTTCCTTCTCTGTTCGTTTGTTTTTATTGATTTTATTGTCATATCACACATCCGTTTGTAAGTGAGTCAGGCAGTAAAATATTGTCAGGGCGAGGGGGAGAAAAAAGCAACTTCCCTCGCTCGCTCAGCAAGCACAAGAGGAAGAAGAAGAGAGATCTGCTCTCTTCACTTCCCCTGGTAAGCCACAACACACACACACACACACACACACACCCACACTCTTGCCTCTCATATTCCTCTCATTCCTCCCTTTTTTTATCCATTAAAACAAAGCAATCTTTTCTTCTTCGCTTGCTGACACCACACCAGATGAGATCTATTCACTAAAAACATTCTTTGTTTGGTAACTGGTTTCCTAAGAATTCAGTGAAATGAATTCAATCTTTGAACTGCCCTTCCTTGCCTTACGAACATCTTTTGTGGACTGAGAAAGAATTCACAGTGTCTGTTCCTGGTGTTTGATTTCTAGGTTTTTATTTTTTCCAACTACAACTCAGTTGATTCTGCCTTCCACCCTTTGAGAATCTTTACGCCCATTTCCTTTTATTATCATCAATTCTTTTTTATCTCTCTCTCTCTTTTCAAGTCTTTTCAATGGATATCTTTTGTTGCTGACTCACTGTAGTATCCCTTATGATTGGTATTCTGCAAGCTTATGCTACTGGAAGCCATGCCTGCTGCGAAGAAGGTTACTCTGCTCTTCTTTCTATTTTCTTTTTTTTTTAGCTTGACATTCAAATTTGACCTAGTTTTCAATTCTCTCTTCTTACTTCTTTATAGTTCATCAGTGAAGATTATACATATGGGATGTTGGATTTTATAGGTGACTGGCTCGAGTCTTCCTTTTTAACAAATTGTTCTTTCATGGATATAGTTTTAGCAGCAGCAACGCCATCTTGCTATACTAATGTGACATTGCTCTCTTCTGAAATTCTTATTCACTAAAATTCGACTGCATATGCTCTCCTTTTCTTCTCAATGTTTCTGTTCTCATGTCTTAGACATGTAATCGTTTATCTCATACCTACCTCTCATAGGATCCTGTTTCTTTCTTTCATGAGATTAATTACCTTGCAATTTTAGAATGTTTCAGCCTGGTTTTTTTGCTTTACAACTTACTTTAAGATGACAATGCTCTTTCAGCTAATTCCTTATGTACTTATCCTTCTCTGATGTTACGACATTGGGTTGATCTGATTCTAGGGTGTTACTTTGATAAACTCACCGAGACGGTGCTTTTTGCTGTTTCTTATGTTCATTAGAATCTTGATCAACGGATCACCCTTGCATTCAACAAGTTGCTGAAGGAGATAGGAAATCAAGTTGAGTTTGAGCTTCCCGATGCATTTAATAAATCAAAGTCTACAGCCTACACCCTCATAAAGCGAAGTATCCACTCAAAATATCTTACTTTATAAAGCCATTTTATGGGGGTTACAGTTTTAGTGTTGATTTTTTGGCTTAGAAAGCTGTTATGATGTTTTGCTTTCCCTTCCATTGTTTGAATATTCCTTTTGTGGACTCTGCATTGCTTCAGTAGACATTTCATTGATCGGAATTGAAGCTGATATCATATGTCCTTGTGCTTTTATAGCACTGGGTTCTCTCTTTCTATCTCTATCTCCATGTATAAACATACCACATTTGCTTTTCTTGATCGACACTTTCAAGATATATATCTCACCAAGAAGATTAAAAGGCGCCTTGAGGATGATGGCATATTCTGCTCCTGCAGTGCATCACTGGGTTCCTCTCGTGTGTGTGATAGAGATTGCCATTGTGGGTAAGAGGGGGCCTTCAATGTCATGGTTTCTCTGCGTTATATATGATAAATTTTCATGCCATATACGGTTCATAACCGAGTCTCACCTTATAGCATGTTAGTTTGATATAATTTTACTGGCTTCAACTTTATTTTCAGTCTACTCATTTATTTTTATGCCTTATTGCGTTGTACATGATTGATTTCTGGAGATGCTACTCCTTGGTCAGATTGCCTTTGTAACTTGTTCTTAATTCTTTGGCCATGTTCTAGTACTCCGTCCCTATTATGATGAGTTTTTGGTGTCCGCCACTTTCTACTTTATTAGCTGATCTCACATGAGTTACTGTTCAGAACATTTACATGCAGGGAGATACAGGGGTTCAAGGGGCCCCTGGGCTCCCCATCTCGAAGACGAAATATATACTATTTCTAGCAGTCAAAGATAATTTTATGGTGTTATCTTTGCATAATGATCCCCTCAAAATAGTAATTTAGCCTCTTGTCCCCTCCAATACTTAAAGTTGAGTCTGGCCCTGTGCACATAGACAAGTCAGAGCTCCTGGCCATTGACTAGTGCCTAACTTGAACCAAGCTTTAGCCAATGCAATAAATGTTCATGGTGTACATTGATATCCTTGCTCAGTGCATATTTGCGGTTTGGCTCCGTTGCTTATCAAGATGTCAAAATAAGTTTATAGTTAAATTTGATGTTTGTTAATTGTCAGAGCAGGATGATCTGATTGGTTGAAATAGGTTTATACTTGAGTTTGATTTTCTGTGAAACATGTGCGTAACCCTGCCTAAATCTAGAGTTGATACTGGAGTGTCTGTCATGCATGTGAATCTGAATGAATAATTATCATGGTGAGATCATTTAATTTAAAAGCAGTTGTCTGAAATTCATAGTGACTAACAATCACCTGGGAACATGTCCATGATCATGTTCACTGTCACCCGATGCCTTGTCTTTGGTAGTTGGAGCTGAATGATTAAGATGATGTCATGCAGCATTTATGTAATTGTTATTGTTAGTTGTTTTCATTCTCTGGGAGCTTCTTTAATAGCAATTATTGTCTAACAATTAGTCATGCCCCTTCTTTTTATCCACTCCTTGTCTTCAATAATTGGAGTGTGTGGTTAATAGGATTTCTTGTAGCTTTATATGTGTCTTATGTTTTTATTATTGTTGTTGAGTTTCTAATATATTTGGAAGCTTCTTTAATAGTTTAAAAACTCTTATCATTACTTTTATTATCTCCAAGGATGCTGCTGTCTAGCTGCTCTTCAGGCTGCAAATGTGGGAGTTCATGCAGCAACAAACCATTCCAGCACCGACCACTGAAGAAGATGAAATTAGTGCAGGTATATTTCTGTGGCTTTTATTTGTCTTAGTTAATATGTAGAGTAGAAGGACTATATTAATCAAGGATGAAGGGCATTGAAAATGATACTTGTATTAAGGATAAAAGAACCACAAGGATCTTTTTGGTACAAGTACATGACTTTTCTGTCTCTGTCTTTCTGCTCTTTATCTTGGATATTGTTATTTAGGCTATGGATTGTGGACCTGGAAGATAATTCCTCTCATCTTCTTAAGAATTTTTATCCACAGTTTATTGGATGTTCAAATGTCATAGTGCTTTGGTTTCTGTTCACTTTTCATATGCTTTGTGCACTCAAAATATGAAGTTAAGAAGGTATTGTTTGTAGACCGAGAAATGTGGATCTGGAATTGTGGCAGATGAAGATATTAAACAAGGAGAGTTTGTAATAGAGTATGTTGGAGAAGGTGATGTCTCTAGTCCCTGCTTGGTATTCAATTGAAATTTCATATAAGACAAGTTGATGTTTCATCATTTTGGAAACCTATTAATTAATACTTAAACTATTATTTAATGCAGTTATTGATGATAATACATGTGAGGAAAGGCTTTGGAAGATGAAACACCGCGGGGAAACAAACTTTTACTTGTGTGAAATCAATCGCAATATGGTAATTGATGCTACTTACAAGGGAAACAAGTCAAGATATATAAACCACAGTTGTTCTCCTAATACCGAGATGCAGAAATGGTTCTCCATTGACCCTTATTCCTCACTTTAATCATATTAGTCAACATTACAGTCTTACATGTTTTAGACAATCTTAATTTATTTATCTCTTTTCTTGAAGGATAATTGATGGCGAGACTAGAATTGGCATATTTGCAACACATGACATAAGAAAGGGCGAGCATCTGACATATGATTATCAGTATGAGTGCTTGCATCGACTCTTTTGCTTTCTTTAATTATGGATGAGTCTTTTATTGCTTGCACAGTGAGCATTCTTAAACATTTGGTTTTTTTTGTTGTTTCAAAATCTATACTTAGTCCAATCTAATAAATTTAGCAGGTTTGTCCAATTTGGTGCAGATCAAGATTGCCACTGTGGTGCCTCAGGCTGCAGGAAAAAGCTAGGGGTTAAACCGAGCAAGCCTAAAATGTCTTCAGATGCTGCATTAAAACTAGTAGCATGCCAGGTGGCTGTATCCTCTCCCAAACTGCAAGCAATGCTGTCTGGAAAAGATGTATGTATATGTGATGGTTTTATGTATGGTTTTACACTTATGTGTTCCCCTCTTTTCTGTTCTTTTTTTTTTCTGCACATTATGTGCTTATATTTATGCAAAGCAGACTGATACTGGTATTGTTATTTTTGAAGGTTTACCAGAATGGAGGTTTGCACATAGGTAAGGAAGTTTCCTTCAGAATGTTACCTTGTTTTGTTAATTTAACGGCTGCAAAATTCTGCAATATTGTTATCTGAATGTGATTCCTTTGTTGTTGTTCATTCCATCTCAGGGAGTTCGCAACATGCTTTCAATAGTCTACCATCATACTCCTGTAATTGCATTGGCGAAGTGGTTAGAGTATCTAGTCGCACTGATCAGATGTATGTTTAGAAGGCTACTTATTGCTCAGGCTTTCATGCAGAAATGGTTTTTTTTCCTCAGTTCATGAACTCTCATTCATAGGTTCAATAAAAAAAAAGAGATCTAATAGTTTGTGTTAGAAAATAATATAAATTATATCTTAGAATTTCACCTAACAGCTTAAGCTTTTAGGTGAGATGGTTTTTTGACATGGTATCAGAGTTTTGATGACTAAGTGGTTATGAGTTTGAATCTCACCACCGCTATTTATTTGATAAAAATCATGCATAAGGTAATGTGAGCCTATGCAAGTTTCAAGTCCGAATAACTTTCACTTGAGGGGGTGTGTTAGAGAATAATATAAATTATATCTTAGAATCTTACCTAATAACTTAAGTTTTTAAGTTGAGATAGTTCTTTGACAATACGGTCTATTAATTATTTTTATTTTTCATGCTTTGATTTTACAGATATTTTGGGATTATTAAACGGTATGATGAGTATTCCAGAAAACACTCGGTAAGAAGAGCTCTTTATTAGGTTAATGTTATGTAAACTGAGTGTCGTCATCATTTCTGATTTCATTTATTTTCTTGCAGATCATGTTTGAAGATGGCACTGTTAAATTTCTTGACATGTCGAAAGAAGATTGGGAATTCGTAACTTTGTGATTTAATTCCAGGTTGAGTAGCTGTGATTTTTCTTAAATAAAGGATTGCTGATGAGACGAAATGCTATAACCTGATGCTATTGTTTTCTTCATCGCAGGATTGCAGGTAATAATGGTGGACAGATGTAGCGCTTGACTTAACCTGACATATTTGCATAGATGTTGCACCGAGTGTATGAGCTAGTTCTGTGCTCCAATAAAACAATATTTGATTGCACAGGGTTTACATTTAGCAGAATGTTGTATGGAATATATTTTTTCGGTTTTAGTTTTCTTTGAAAAATAAGGAACTCTGAGATGGAGGATTATTATCGGGTAAGAACATTATGCCGATGGGGCTCTTCCTCTGTGGCTTGCTTTGCTGTGACTACCACAGTGGAGTCGTGGAGCAAGAGACTGGTGAGAGTGGGCCGACCCTGCAAGGGAATTGGTGGTTGAATGATCACTCTTGCGTGTGTGCTTTGCATGAGGTAACAAGACAGCTCATGTCATCTGGCTCTGCCTTTTGTCATTAGAATCAGGACTGAGTTCAACCAAGAAACAGAACCAAGATAAACACTTTCTTGATATTTAGAGAGTTACGTTGATTTGATTTGATGTTGTGAACTGTACTGCCCTCAGAAACATTTTTACTGATTTGTGTTTTGCAGATGATGTTGACAAATTGTAGGTTTGGGTCCTAGCTAATACGACAGAAGCAAAGCACGTGCCGCTTGAAAGATATTTTACTCGGCTGTGGTTGTGCAGCGAGGAATTGGCGATGAGGGGGGAATGGGGGTAGGTCTGGTGGGGCCCCTCCCACCAACCCGATCCATCCCAACCTCCCCGAAGCCACCATTTCCCCCATGGTCTTGGGGTGGGGACGGTGGGAGTAGGAGGGGATGGTGACAAGTGGATGCAATTTCACCAAACAACCCTTCTTTTTCTTTCCTCTTTTCATTTCGGACCCCAAGTTCAAGTTTAATGCATCAGATACTTGAGCTTAGCCCATGGAACAAGATACGGGACTGTCAACGAGCCCTGGCGGGCATTTTTTGATCCCCTCAATCGAGTTTTGTATGGAGAAAAGACGGTTGTTGCAAGGGAGTTCCATACAGCGTTAGAGAAATATTGAATTATCTCCCTTTTTGTATGCAGTAAATAATAGATTCTCGGTAATAATTTAAATCATAAAAAGCCATGGAGTTTCATCCTTTAAGTCAACCTCCCTGCTCGTTCAAACCCGAGGCAGGCTCCATACATACACACGAACACACACACGCTACGGTACATTAACAATTTTAGCCGCTTCTGGGAATGTGACCCGAATAAATGTACTGACCATCACTCTTTAATTACCAAAAAGAAAATTAATTCTGCTTCTTTTTTTATTTTATTGGACAGAAATGTATAAATCCACGGGGACATGATGAATTACCATCACAGTAAGATCGTATAAAGTATTTTTCAAGTCTGAAAAAATGTGTTTTAAAGCGGAAGATTCTATGCGTTATATCACCAAATAAATAATAAATAAACAAGTGCATTGATCAATGAATAGACTACAATAATAATACTAACAACAACAACTGGGGATGTGGTATAGGAGGAGCTGGCGTGGGAGTGCAATTCCTCGGCTGGCTTGGGGCGACGGGGTTGGTGGCTGCATCTCATCTCTCTCTGTTTATAAATAGAAAAAAAATAAAATCAATGAACTACAACTACAACTGCTCCTTGTCGGTGCGGGTTTGCTCTTAACTCTTTCATTCTATCTGCGATCCTCTCTCCCTCCCCCTTGGCACTTGTCAAGAAACAGAGAATGAAGGTTATTGATAAGATAAGGGCGGCAGCAGCAGCGGGAGATTCAAATGCCAATGGAAATGGAGGAGATAGCTGCAGCAATAACAAGGTTGTTTTCTCCTTCGAATTCTTTCCTCCAAAGACCGATGATGGAGTGGACAACCTGTTCGAGAGAATGGACAGGATGGTCTCTCACAATCCTTCCTTCTGTGACATCACTTGGGGTGCTGGTGGGTCCACCGCAGATCTGACCTTAGACATCGCCAACAAGATGCAGAACATCATCTGTGTCGAGACTATGATGCATCTCACCTGCACCAACATGCCCGTTGAGAAGATCGATCACGCCCTCGAAACCATCAAATCCAATGGAATCCAGAATGTTCTTGCTCTTCGTGGTGATCCTCCTCATGGTCAGGATAAATTCGTCCAGATCCAAGGCGGCCTCGCTTGCGCTCTCGACCTCGTTAGAACCTCTTTTCATTCCGTTCCATTCCATTTTTCTTTTTTTATCAACAAGAATCGAAATCAATCCTTCTTATTCTTTGTGTTTCTTTGTAATGCAGGTCAAACATATCAGATCCAAATATGGTGATTACTTCGGCATTACTGTCGCTGGCTATCCAGGTTCTTCATCCTTCCCTCTACTTTCCCTTCTCTTTTCGTTAAATTAAATTTTCGAAATGATCTCAAATTATTTCAAACCAGATCCAGCTCTTTAATTAATTCTCTGTTAATCAAATTTAGAGGCACATCCTGATGTGATTGGAAGTGATGGATTTGCTACGCTTGAGGATTACCATAAAGATCTTGCTTATTTGAAGCAGAAGGTCCTTAGTTTTCCTTTCTTTAATTATCTTTATGAATCTAACTATTAGTTTATTTATTTAATTAATGCCTTTTTTTTAATTTCTAGGTGGATGCTGGGGCTGATCTAATTGTTACTCAACTTTTTTATGATACTGATATTTTCTTGAAATTTGTGAATGACTGCCGCCAAATCGGAATCACTTGTCCCATTGTCCCTGGTATTATGCCTATTAATAACTACAAGGGCTTTATACGTATGACTGGTTTTTGCAAAACCAAGGTATATATGTTACTGTTGTGCTATCTTCCCTTGTTTTCTCCCTGTTTGAAACAAATGAAACAATCATGCAAATGATAACGAATTCATAGTCAACGCCTTGTTTCATTTCTTAATTTAGGTACCAGCCGAGGTTACTGCGGCATTGGAGCCTATCAAGGATAATGAAGAAGCTGTCAGAGCCTATGGGATTCACCTTGGAACTGAAATGTGCAAGAAGATTTTAGCTCATGGAATCAAGACGTTGCATCTCTATACTCTGAACATGGAGAAATCTGCTTTAGCTATATTAATGGTTTTCTTCTGTTTTCCATTTCATTAGTTTTCCTTTAAATGCTCTTAGTATTACCTATGATTGCATCTGATAGCAGACTTACAATGGCAGAATCTTGGTTTGATTGAAGAGTCCAAGATTACAAGGCCATTACCATGGCGCCCCCCGACAAATGTTTTCCGTGTAAAAGAAGATGTCCGTCCGATATTTTGGTATGTAATTCGTCTCAAATTCCATATTTTCTTTTGTGCAGATTCAGTTTGATTGGAGATGCATTATTTATTTTTCCTTTATTATTGCTTTCCTTTTCCTATACATTTGACACTTATTGCTGATGATTGAAGGGCTAATCGTCCAAAGAGCTACCTAACGAGGACAATAGGTTGGGACCAGTACCCTCACGGCCGATGGGGTGATTCTCGCAATCCATCCTATGGTGCTTTATCTGACTATCAGGTGCTGAGGCTTACTGAACTCGGTTCTGTAGTTTCTTCCTTTTAGGATTTTTTTGCTCTTTTCAAAGTTATCCAGTGCAATTTAATCACTTGCAATCTAGTTTGTTGAAGCAATAACTAACAAGTTTGCAAAGTTTTCTTTTCATTCTAACGATGTAGAATGTTAGGTATATGGATGCATATTTTAACAACCCAAAATGCACTGCCAACCACTATAAGAAACCTTGCAAGGAGAACACACATGATTAAATCACAATTTTGTGGCTCTTGAAGCTTCATCTACTTTTAAATAATTTCTAAATAATGAGTACGCATCAGTTACTCCCTTGTATACCATAGAAATGTTCTGGCTATCAGACATCCTGTATTAAAAAAAAAAAAAATCACTTTTGACAGATATGTTTTGCTTTGGTAAACATAAAGTTGCACAGGCAGAATTTCTGTGGGTCCTGCAAGAGAAACAGGACAACTCTATATAGTTCCTTTTGCTCCAAAAATAAATGGGATAGAATGCTGTAAGAGTACTATGATGTACAGATCGTACTTAAAAATAACCTAATAACTAGCATGATTGCTTCTCTTAGTTTCATCTCAAACCTGTTATAGGGTGCATTGTTAATAGGGGATTGGCATCCAAGATAAGAGTTATTTTCATGCTTGAAAGCGGATATTCTCTGAAGGCTGCAAGGATAATGTCTATGGAATGGAAAAAGCTAAGGGTGAGAATGGATGGAACAGAAATGAAGAGAGCCCTTTTGCTTTGCCTTTTCTTTTTCTTGTTTTTTTTTCCCTTGCATAAATTCTAGATGAGGACCCAAGCTTTGATTACTTGTGTTTGTAATTGCCCTCTATTCCTTTGCTTTAATAAAATGCAGTCTAGAGATATGTATATTATTTTTTTGTTAATACGATGCAAGTTATAATTTTTCAATACAGTTTATGCGACCCCGGGCACGTGGCAAGAAACTTCTTGAAGAGTGGGCTGCCCCCTTGAAAAGTGTTGAGGATATATATGAGGTAGAGTTTCCATCCATGGTTGCTTTGTGTTTTCTCTTTTCCATTTCTAGTTACTTTTAGCTTCTTTTTTTTTTTTTAACCTTTTAACCCAATCATGTGGAACTTTTCATTATCAGAAATTCAAGGTATACTGCCTTGGGAAGTTGAAAAGTAGTCCCTGGTCGGAACTAGATGGCCTTCAGCCAGAGACTAAAATCATTAATGAACAGCTGGGCAAGATCAACTTGAAGGGATTCCTGACTATCAATAGTCAACCAGCTGTCAATGGGGAAAAATCCGATTCTCCATCTGTTGGTAAGTGGTGCTTGCATTTCTTATTTGTAATCTAATATATCATTAGCGTTATGTCAGTTAGAGACTAGCAAAATTCGTGCAAAGTTCTGGGAGAATACTGGATAATCATGGTACATTCATGTCTTTAGTGCCATTAGCATATTGTAACTTTGATGCTTGCAAAATTCCAAAAGTGATGTTGTGCTTTATTTTTCTTTAGCCTTCAATAGCTATGATTTGTAAAGTAAAAGAGGTTTTTGAAGTAAATGTTCAGGCATGACCTTGGGGATTCTGCTATATGAAGGGACTAGTTAAGGATTTGAGCTCCTCTTTATACTTGGACTGTAGTAGGCTTTTGATTTTGGTTCTGTAAAGAACTAAGGTGAAAATGGCCCTCATATCATTTGCTTTAGCATGATTATGGAAGGCGCATATGACTTCTCTGACTTGACTAACCCATGCCATATATGTCCTGCAGGTTGGGGTGGGCCAGGAGGTTATGTATATCAGAAGGCTTATCTAGAGTTTTTCTGCTCCAAGGACAAGCTGAATGCTCTTGTTGACAAGTGCAAGTCTTTCCCTTTTGTAACTTACATTGCTGTGAACAAAGGAGGGAGTTGGATCTCTAATGTTGCCCTGACTGATGTGAATGCTGTAACCTGGGGAGTCTTCCCCGCAAAGGAGATTATCCAACCAACTGTTGTGGAACCCACCAGCTTCAGTGTGTGGAAGGATGAGGCATTTGAAATCTGGTCAAGAGGATGGGCTTCCTTGTACCCAGAGGGTGACCCATCCAGAACGCTACTTGAAGAGGTAACACCCTTCTTAACATTGCGTTTGCAACTGCATTTAGGGGTGTTTGGCGTGAAAAAGCATCCGAATGGTTTTGATGTAATGATATCAAAAAAAAGAAAAAATTCTGAAAAAAAAATCATATTGATATGTTTTCAAGCGAAAAATACTTTTGAACAATATCAAATATGCACTAAATACAAATCTTGTGTGCATATGTTATATATAGTCATGCATGCACATTTCATTTGTTGAAGGCGGCATCAGCTTCACTGACGATACAATGTTAAATTTTTGCAGGTGCAGAGCAGCTACTTTTTGGTGAGCTTGGTAGATAATGATTACATCCATGGGGACATTTTTGCTGTCTTTGCGGATTTATGATGCTAGGGGCCCCTTGCAGCCCCTGCATTTGCTAAGAGTATCCAAGTCCCCAAAAAATGGTGCTTTATCCTAAGTTGAATCCCAGCTTTAATCTTCTTATGGCATACATTATTTTTGAAATTATTTCCGTATTGAAATGTAATAATAATTCATTGGGATCTTGCTACTCCCCTCTCCATTATATGCTGCAAATTTGTATTTGGAGTGGCAACTAATTCTAAGCTTAAAGAAAATATGATTGCCTCTTTTTCTTGAACTTTTCAATTGAGCTGCGTGCCTCTTTTTTTTTAAGGTGTCATGATCTCCATATCATGGTCCTTCACTTTGCAATTGACCTCAATCGGCCGGCTTCATGTTCTTCATTTTTTAAGTTAGCCGAAGAACTTCGCTTGAGAAATAACTAGCTTAGTAGCAGGGTCGGGGTTAAGGGCAAACAACAGGGAAAAAAAATTGTAGTTCGGGCCATCAACATCACCACCCTAAGCGCGTGTGCAGATTCGATTCAGTCCAATGCATCTAGTGATTCTTCTTTTGCGTAGCTTATTGCATTGCAGGATCCTCCACCAGAGGCTTGCAATTTTGGTTGATCGTAAAGGTATTATTCTGAAAAAAATGAACACAATTGATTGCAAAAGAAAATCAAGTGGTGACCTCTTGATTGATAAAGAGTTTCAGTACACAAGGCACCCCTTGGTTAATCAATCAACCAACCGCTCTCCTGCTCAAGGCACTCGACATGTCTTTTCTTAATGTGAGCTGGTGCCTTCCACAGGGCATATATAGATACAGCCAATACACCTGAACAAACTAAGGAAAGTGGCAAGGTTTGAGGTGCTCAAGTGAGGGACGATGCACCACGGCTCAAAGGCGAAATAATAAATGGAAGCTTAGGGTGATATAATTAGCGGCAGACAAGACAAGCAATGCAAACACTCTTGAGAGGCTTAGCTTGTAGGGTGCACACGAAGGAGCGAGCTAAAAACAAAACGTGCCCTATTCCTTCTCAGTGAGAGGAAAAGGGCGATGAAAATATCAAGCATTAGTATGTAGCATAAAGTACTTGAAAAGAAAACAACAACAACACGAATAATTAACTAATCTTCTCCTCTCAAGAGATGTTGGCATTGTTCAGAGATTTGGATGCAACAACCCCAGCAGATGTCCGCATAAAATGCTCCCCTCCAAGGATTGCCATGCAAGAATCATCAGTTTTTAGATGAGGCTGCACCGATTCCCAAATCTTTTTCTTTTGTATCTGCATGCATGAGGCAACAGATAGATATATTCATGGGTATATTCATGATGTGATTGTTGAATGCAGGTCGAGGAAGAAAGAAAAACAACCCATTTACCTGATTGGGAGAGGCAGGACCGGGAAGGTTAGTTTGATCATCAGGGGATCCAAACCAGATCCTATCTCCGGGGATTGAACCATCAGGTGGGTGAAGAAGCTCAACATTCTCATGGGAGGCATCAGAAGCAGCCATTAACATTCCATTTGACTTTACACCCCGCATGTTCCTGGGCTTCAGATTAGCAAGCACCGCCACATCTCTATGCTGCAGGTGGTCCAGGGGGATGTATTTAACTAGACCGCTACAGATGATTCGAGGCTCTGCCTCACCTACATCCACTTGTTCCACATAGAGGGAATCAGCCTCCTCATGCCTCCACGCTTTGATTATGCGCCCGACCCTTATGTCGAGCAGGTTCCCTGCATCTTTTATTTTATTCATACAAGTACCAGCATCATCACTGCTAGCGTCTCCTCCTCCTCCTCCTGATTGTGGTTCTGAATCTGATGTAGAGATGGCATCCGCATTCACATTTGCAGTGGTGCGAAATGAACGGTGGAGATGGTAATTATGCTTTGCTGCTGAAAATGAAATTAGCAGTGGAATATTATTTGTGGGTTTCTTCTTCTCATGAATAATAATGGGGCAGCATGAAAAGGCGAAAGCCAATTTGGATGAGGAAAGGAGCATTTGTGGACTTCCCCCGCCTTTTATAAGCTTAGCAGCTGTTGCAGCTATAGTAGCCGTTGCCGTCGCCATAACTTCCTTCACTCGATCACTTACCAAGCACCCCTCGCCCTATATATAGGACTCCCTACTTGTTACAATTTTGGTTTTGGCCCGTTTTCTGTCTGCTCTCTTGCTTTGTTTTTATATATATTGAAAGAAAAAAACACACAAATAAATAAGATTTTGATACTTTAAATTTTGAGAAAGAAAAACAAGAGGATGAGAGAATCATATTTTTCTTATATTTATTTCTATATTAGTAATTATGACTTCAACGTTTCTTCATATTTAATAGTTTCTTATAGAAAGATAATTCCTTTCCAATGCTAAAAGAAAAGAATTTTGAATTTTCTGTCAACATCTTATCTTAGAGACCCAATAATTCCTTCCGGATCATGAGTTATGATCATTTTGAGCTTCTTCTTCTTCTTTTATTTTTTTGTTTTTGTTTTTTATCACTTTGCTTAGGGTTTATATATAGTATTGTCAATGACAGGAGACAGACAAAATGTGCATGTTTAATTTAAATAAGGACAGAAGCATGCCAAAAAAAGTAGTTTAACTTGCCTCGTATGGTGAACAATAAGCTATGGTTAATTTAGAAGCGAAAAATTGTTTAATATACTTGGACTTATTTGTAATTATATTTTAAATAAAGGATATATTTGAAAAAAACCACTTTAAAAAACATAAATGTCACTTGGTATTATCTCGTCTCATAAATACATATCAGCATATAAAAATAAAATAACTAACAATACTTATTAACATCAAATAAATTTGAAGAACTAGATTAAGACAAGGGTCAATCCACTAATCTTAAACATTATTTTCTTTATGATGCTATTCGTGTGATTTTAATATTATTTTTTAATATTTTATTCTTAACAGCATAATTAAAAAAAGACAGCGAACCAAAAAAAGTTATATGTCATGCCATGTAAAAAAAGAGCAAAGAAATTTTGAAATTTTAGACAGACAGAAGTTTTCTGAGTTATAAAAACCATGTCAAAGTTGTCTTTTTCTTATAGACAATTTCTGACAATTAAATTAACTTATTTTAATTTAAAATAAATGGATATATCTTACAATTAAATTAACATTACCCTGTTTTAGACTTTTCATTCACCCTGGCAGATACTGCAACCTTAACAAAAATGTCACTTTGTATGCTTTTTTCTTGTAATTTTCTTCCCGAAAACTACCAAGAGGCTGCTTACAAGTGGGAATTTGACATCCAAGATAAGAGAGATCTTTTCACCCTCGAAAGTGAATATTCACTGATGGTTGCAAGAACAGTGCCTGCTGAATGGAAAGAGCAAGGGGTAAAAAAGGATGGAACAGGAATGAAGAGACCTTTTTTTGTTCGACCATCTAAACTTCCAGCTTCAGGACCTTAATGAAAAAACAACAACAACAACTTGAAGATTCAACAATCGGTGAGTTCTGGAACGACACAAATAGGTGGATTCAGTGGTGACCATAAAAAAATCGTGCTGGAAATTAACAACAACCACTTGATGTTTCACCTGCACTAACTCCCATTATCTGTTGCATATGGTCATTTTGCCCTGTAAGCTCCTTTAAGGTGAAGAAACATACCTGGCTTAGTCTTAAATTTCAGGGTGTGTGTGTGCCTCCTAGAAATGAACTTGATAGGATGATCTGTTGATGATCTATGGCGGTCAGTTGCAGATATAAGCTACACAAGCAGACCATTAACAAGGTTTTAGATAGAACACAACCAGTTGACAAAGAAACTTGGACAAGAAGCCAGCACACAAACGAGCAAAAGATGCCCACGCATGAATGCTTGCACAATTATAAAGCTGAAATGACCCATTTTCAAATATGTGCTATTAGAAATCATGACTAACCATGAAGGAAGGGACATGGCTAAAACTGCTACTTGCCAGCTTTACATTTACAATCCAAGGCCTGTCCCGAAGAGGTACAAGCCATGCCCAATAACAATAAGCTCGTGTACAAGATAGTTAAAAACGGTGATAGTTTTAATCCATCTACGTGTACGTGTTGTTATCTATTTTTAGATTTCCATAAAACAAAAATACAATATATATATATTAAAAAAATATTAGAAAGAAATCCAAAAAAATAATAGGATGATGCGAGAATGCGGAAAAAAGATCAAAATTAGTTGAAGAGGTTCAAAAATCCAAAAAAGTGAAATTTGATAGTATATTTTTAACTGATAAGAGCTTTATTGATAAGAAAAATTTAATTTGAGAAAAAAATCTAAAATCAGATGTTTATGGACTCAATTAAATTTTATCTAAGATATAATTGAATTTATGAAGGGTTTGATTACAAGAAAAATATATTTTTAAGTCAATTTATGCTTTTATTGGATGAAATTAAAATTCTGGGATACAATTACAATTTTAAAGAGTTGATTTCATCAAATCAAGGGCTTAATTGCATAATTATTGAAGTTTGATGGTAAATTAGAGACTTGATTGAAATAATCCGAAACCAAAAGCCAAACCAGAAAAGACACTAAAATTAAGGTATCCAATTACAATTTATCTAAGGGACTTGATTATAAAATTGTAAAAATATCCGAGGACCAAATTAGAAATATCCATTTTCATAAAAAGACGGTGTCGTTTTAGAGGAATATTTCATCACCTTTCTTCAAAGCAGTTTCAACAAATAGTGGAGTCATTTCAGCAACAAAAACAGCAAACTGCTTTAGTTACGGGGAATGTTTCATGGCTACTATTCCTTTATATTCTATTAACAAGTTGAACGTTGCACTATAGGACATTCTTTGGCTTATAAAAGCTAGAGAAAGATGATGAAATAGAAAGGGGGCAGAAACACTAGAGGGAGAACGAGACAGTGAGGAGAAAACAAAAAAAAAAAGAGGACATATGGAGAGTGTAAGGAAGAGGAGAAGATAGAAAAGGGTAAGAGAGAGAAGGAACAATTCGAAAGAAAAAGGGAGGGGAGTAAAAGAGAAAGGAGACACAAGACAGATAAGGGGAAAAATTAAAAAGAAAACAGGGGAGAAGTTTTGACAGATGAACAAAACACAGACCAAAAAATAAAAAAGAAGCAGAAGGAACATAAAAGAGGAGGTCAGCCATTACAACCATCTCACAGTAGAGCGAAGCAACCAAACAAAGGCAAGGGAAAGAAAACAGAAATAGAGAGGAGAAAGATAGTAGAAAAACACATAGAGAAGAGGAAAAAGAACTGTCAACCGACTAGAATCAGCTCCCTAGGTCGCCGCCACCAGCACCTCCATGAAGTCGCTGCAGAGAGGGAATAACATTGTTGATAGAGGGAACAAAAAAAAAACAAAGGAAAAAAACAGCACAACAAAGCAGGGGAGAGAAGAAAAACCATCGTCATCCCCATAACAACTCTAACAGTTAGCAACCTCCACCACATCATCTGAAAGCCACCAGCAGTTCTGCCCCCACTAGAGACCAAAAGGAGAAGAACCAAACAGCAGCAGACAAGGAAGGAAAAAAGAAAACAGAGGCTGGTTCCTCTATATGGGGAAAAAGAAGAAAAATTACAACTAACACTACCCACCACCATAAACCACCGTCGGCTTGCTCTCCACTATCACCAGCATCACCGTGAGCATCAATAGGTCAACCTTCCTCCTTTTCCTCTTCCCTTTCCTTTTCTTTTTCTTCTTTACCTTAGTGTCCGCTGTTTGGCTAAAGAACCGTTGAGAGTTAATTATAATTCACTCTCTACTGTTCACGCAGCATGAGAATAGTGGAGAGCCACTGTTCATGGTCGGGCCAATTCTAGCACAGCTCTCATAGCCGGGCCTGGCCGGCCCACGTCAAAATAGTTGGGCCGATTCCGGCCCAATTTTAAAAAAATATATAAAAAAAACATTTCAGAAATTTTTTGATTTTTCAGCGCATTTCCCTATTGAATTTTGATTAATATTGATTTATATTTATATTTTGTAAAAATACAAATCCGGTATTAAGATGCCCGGTTTTTGTCAAAACATTGAAAAAAATATATTTTTATGCATACGACCAAGTCTCTCAAAAATAAAAGAAAAAAATCATATTGTATTTTCATATAACAAAGAAAAGTTCAAAAATATGTATTAGCATGCATTTTAGCTTTAATAAACCAGTTTATTAAAGTCACGATAACTAGGTCAATATTTTGAAAATTTCAAAAAAATTATTTTATTTTGTTTTAATATCTGAAATTATGACTTTATATGTATGATATATTCTGGATATTAAATTATTTTATTGACATTAGAACGGTTAGATTTTACCAATAAGATAAGGATCTCCTTACTGAGAAGAACTTTTCTTAAACCACTGACAGACTATCAATTAGAAAACACGACAATACCTTAGATTTTACTAGACAATTAAACAATATAGTCTACCTTAGATAGGGCATATTTAGGGTGTTAATACCTTTTCTTTATGCAATAAGTCCCCATACCTGATCTATGATATTAGTTAGAGTTCCTAGTGACCAAAATATTAGGTGACGACTCTCATTCCTATTTTTCACATATAAAAGACAAGAATTCTTTGTCTCCCAATATTTTCTAGATTAGATATTGAGGGTGGATGTTTTTCGCCACGACGCCGCACATGTGCGACAGAATGACGAATTCGTTAAGGACCTTGTGGACTAAGCTTTGTTTGTCTGATAATTGTGTTTTGTTTGATTTATGTGTTTTCTGTTAATAAGCTTATTTTATTTATTTTCTTACATGCTTTAATTTTTATACATATATGTTTCTGCATTGTATAGAATTGTCTTATGCATCACATACTTTAATTTTTGGAAAACACACACAAGCTTCTAAGCTAGGCGCGAAATTAGCAATCTACACTATGACTATTAATCAGAGTTCAGATACATGAAACACCCAACTTGTATCTGAGTGTCTGTTTGGTAATGGTGGGCATACGTACCTTAATTGTTCCTTGCAACACCCCCACACTGTCTTTATAAAGATCATCACCTGACAGATATGAGACCCTTTTGAGACTAGATAGTCAACCTACCCCTTATCTCACTCAATGAATAAAACCTATCTTTAGTTTGTGTGTTTTACCTTTTGTTTTGTATCAAAGTAAACCCTTCTTAAAGCATCTTGAACTCAAGACCTGTGGTTGACACAATGGTTATTACTCAAGAAATTTCCACTAGGGTTATGATCATGTGTCAACCCTGGAAGGGCGAGCTCATCATATAGAAATATACTCATACATTTATCATACTCATGTCACACCCTTGCGAGCGGAACGTGGCGTCGCGACGACCATCAATTGATTTCGGGGTCTCTTAGTTTTATTTTTGTGTAAAAGGTAGTCGCCACCTTGTATTATGGTCACTAGGAAACCTAACTGGTCTTTTAGAGATTCTAAGTCAAGGGACTGGTTGCGTAAAGGGAAGGTGTTAGCACCCCTAGTACGCCCTACCTAAGGTAAGCTGCTTGGTGTTTGGTTTGTCTTATAATTGCTATGGTGTTGGTGTTTTCTAATCCTATCAGTTTTTTTCTCGATTTGATTCTAACTAAATTTATTAAGAAAGAAATCCAAGGAGATTCAATGTGCTGTACAAGCTCATTTTTTCCTTGGTATTTCAAGAGTTTGCGACTCATAAATCGCCAAGAGGAGGGAAAAAAATTAGAAATCTTGAGTGTTTTAAAAATCTATTTTTTTTTGTCTTAGTGTTTTATACTCTCACGACTCGTAAACTATAGAGAAAAAAAAATTAAAATATCCTTGATTATAATCAAGGCTTCTTTCAAGGATATGTGCAAATTTATTATTCCTTGAAAATTATTTTAGATATTTACCACTCTGGGTTTCTTTATCCAAATATTAATAGTGAATAATAACAAATTATTTCCAATAATATTTTGGATATTCGTCCTTTAAGGATTTCTTTATCCAAATATTAGCGGTGAATAATAGATGAATTCCCCCCAAATAAGATTTTTTTATATTTTTTGGAATATTGGCCAATACCCTTTGGAGTTTTACAAACATGTTGTAAAATCCAAAAATGCAAGAAAATAATTTTTGTGTTTAAGAAATCCATGCGAAAACATATTTTTAAAACTTCCAATATTTATATTTTTTTGTATAAAAAAATTTAAAAAATAATATTAGAGTATTGGCCGTATGCAACATATAAAAAATATTTTTTTATATATTTTTTTGTTAAAAAAAAGGTATCACAATTAATCGCAATTAATTGTGGGCTTGATGGGATTCAACAAGGCTCAACCCGGTTACTGGCTTACACCAGTAACCGGTTCTGCCACTGTTGCATGCATATGCATGCTACAGTGGCAAGGTAATTAATTTAGCAAAAACCAGTGAAAGAAAGACTTACGTGCGAGGCAACGGCTGGAGGCAAAGTGGAGAGAGACAACTGGGCGCTGCTCATGAAGGACGCCCCTGCTCGCTATTCCCAGTAGAGACAGGTTTGCTGGCTGAAAGATGATTGTCTCAATGGTGGCCCTTCGGTGTTGCTACGAACAGTGCAACTTCTGCAGGGAAAAGAAGGATGCTGCTAGAGGAGTAACCTATGGCCCTCCTGCTTTTTGCTCCCGGTGCAGAGAAGAAAACATTGCTACTGCTGGGGTGATGGGGAAGAGATATGGCAAGGCAGACGACTAGGACCAACTGCTAGTGCAAAGGCGAGACTGGTCACAGCATTGTTGCTGAAGGTTACAGTGCAGAGGGTGAAGCTGCTAAAGCTTGCAGTGCTGTCATGCTAATTTTTGGTGTTGTTGTTGCAGAGGAAATAGCCAGTGAGGAGGAAGATTGCGGGAGAGCTGTTTCTGGGGGGCTGTGTTGACAGAGAGGGAAGGTCGGTTGGCTGAAGGGGAAAATGGTGGGATGTTGATGAGAGGGAAAGGCTGTTGGAGGCTTGGGGGTTCTGTGACCAAAATCTTCAAAGCCGGGGGAGTCGCTGGTGGCTGGCTTAGACTTGAAGATGAGAGGATGAAGAAGAGATGGAAAGGCAAAGGGGCTGGTGTGTTCATAATTTTTTCGGTAGAGGGGAAGAAAAAAACGAAAAGAAAAGGCTGGACTCAGGGAGAAAGGACTATTGGTGCTATGGTCGTGTCTCTGTGGGGGTGCAGTGGCTGAGATGGAGAAATGAAGGGGCTTTCGCTGGTGGTTGGCTTAGAGAGGAAAAAAAAATTAGAAAGATGGGGCTAACGACTTAGTTTCGGCCAGGAGGAAAAACTAGGATTAGGGTTTTTTTTGTTTGTCCTAAATTTCTCTCTTTAAAAAAAATTCTCCCCTCTCCCTTTATCAATGGAGGTTCACTTATATATAAATCTTTCCATGTCTTATTTAAGGAAATATTGCAGTAATTATTGCAGTGATTGTTTTTCATAACCAACCTGAATCAAATCATATATATATATATATATATATATGATATTTTATATTATAGTAACTATATATAATTCAGTAATTATCTCCTTGACATATTGTTTTCTTAGTCCTGATGCTCTATGTTATCGCCACATGTAAACCCTTATTATTATTTTTTGTTATTATTTTTTTATTTAAAAAAAAAAATCAAAACATGGATCAAAAATTGGGTAGCAACACATGTTGTTAGGTTGAAACATAGGTCTCTTACCTAAGATTTGCTACACCTAAAAGATGAAAAATAAAGAAAGAGGTTGGCAAGAGATCAATTGTCAAAAACAAAATTGAGAGCAATAAAGTGAATAAGGTAGATTCATAAATCAACTTGAACAAGTGTTGAACTTTAAGAGTGGAAAATAAATATTTGTACAGCATCCTGTGAAAACACTATCAGTTTGCATCTTGCACAAGGAGAAATAATGAACTCTTTTCCTTAACACTTCACTAACAATAATCACAACCACAAAGTTACATCACCTCTTTTTCATTTCAGTCATTTTTGTAAAGTCACCCCACTGTGAACTCAATTCCAGTTCAGCAACACAAAATGTTGGTGTAAAAAAAAAACATGATTAGACATTGAACTTCTACATGGCAGAGCTCTCTCTATAGAGATTTGTTTATGGATCTGATAGTGGGGAATGCAATAAAGGATGTAGTAGTGTCATATACTATGAAACTTTCTCTCACCAGTAGCACCACTAAAACACCATAGTAGGTTGAAGAGCCAAACCTGATCTGAGAAACAAGAGTAGGCATATAAGTTCAAAGTAGGAGAAATCTCTCCATAAAAATCTATTTGTGGCTATGCAAGTAGGGAATGCAAGAAGGGATCTAGTAGTTTCATACATTATAAAAATTTCTCTCAGTAGTAGGAGCACCAAAATGCAATGGTAAATAGAAAAGCTAGACTCAATCTAAAAAACATGAGTATACCTTGAACTTCAATATAGTAGAGTTCTTTTTATAGAGATATGTTTGTGGCTCTATAAGTAGGGAATACAAGAGAAGATGTAATAATTTTAGATGATATGAAAATTTACCCTACCAATTTCATTGCTGAAACAATGTAATAGGTAGAAAAGTCAAACCTAGCCTGAAAACATGAGCAGGCGTTGAATTTCAACATGATAGAGCTCTCTTTACAAAAATCCATTTATGGCTCTACAAGTAGAGAATACAAGAGGAGATGTAGTAGTTTTATGTTCTATAAAAATTTCTCCCAGAAGTTGCATTACTGAGACACAGTAGTAAGGAGAAGAGACAAAATTGATAAGGAAAATAAGAGTAGCATCAAACTTCAATAGAGCATAACTCCTTATGCATAAATCTGTTTGCGAATCTGCTAATGAGGAATCAAAGAAGGGGTGTAATAGTGTTAAATCATCTATGATTGTTTCCCATTAGTGTCAGCATCAAAACATAGAAGTAGGGAGAAGAGACAGATTTAGGCTGAAAAATAGAAAGAAGAGTAAAACGTTAACAAAGCATAACTCCCTCTACAGGTGTCTGTTTTCTACACTACCAGTGGCGAATAAAAAATAAGAAAAAGGAGTATTTCAGGTTCTTTTCCAGTTGAGACGACATATGATTCCACACATCGACGGTGGTAGTGTTACATGTTTCCAAGCGCTTCAAGATTACCTAGCTGTTAGAAAGTTTCCAACAATCCTCAAACAACCACAACAACATTAGAAGATTTACATGATGTTATGAGGATTACTGAAAGAATTGAACAAGCTATAAAGAAGGGAAAGATTAAAGGTTCTGCTATGGATTCCAAAACAATAATGAGAGATGACTTTGATGGTGGATGAACAAGAGGAAAGTTGAGTGTGTGAAAGAATTGTCCCCCGAACATCTTTAAAATAACAAGTGATAAAAAATGCTTGGTAAAACACAGATATTGCCAGAAAAGCTAATCCAAAAATGATGAGGAATTGTCAATCATATTGTTATGAAAATTTTTCACTTTACATTTTGTTTTAAGATCACATCTCATCTGTTAACGAAACATGTCTTTTTCTTTGTCTTATTGTTGTTTTGAAGTTATAAGATGTTTAACATTCATTTTGACAAATTTCTTGATCAAACTCCAATATGTAAAATTAAAGCTAATCAATCTTGAAAGATTTTAAAATGTTTTGATTACAGAAATGACTCGATGTTTGTTAGAATGACATGAGGTGACAAATTTTTTTTTGAACCCACACATGAAGCTGAACCACAAATCATGTCGCTAAGTTTTAACAGTATGCATAATGATACGTAGTGGATTCGATAGTTATAGACTTGTGAATCGTGATTCTTACAAGTCCAAATCATTACACTAGATGAGGTCTAAATTTATCGATTCTAGCCGACCTTGCTTGAAATGAGAAAATGTCATCTTTGATATATCCTCACTTTCTAAAGATATTTATCTTTTACAAACCCATTTTTAAACTTGATAAAATATTTCTTTTCAAATGAAACTCTGACCAGGATCACACCCCACATTATGGGCAAGCAACAAATTTATGTTAGTAAAGATAAGGATAATGTTAGAGTCAATTGATAAGGGGAAAGCTTAGAACAAGAATCCAATGTTTGAGAGAGATCTAAAAGAAATAAGACATATATTGAAGGCATGTTAAAAAAACTTTGAGGAAGGCTATGTGAAAGCCAAATTAAAAAAAATACTAAGCTACAAACATGACTTTTAGCATCCAGGATAAAAGTTCCTAATGTTATCAGATGATTGAGATTGGTTATTCATCAAAGGATTGGGGTCCACACTCGAGCCTCTCACTCGAAATTGCTTAGCAAACTCGGCTGAGTTGGAATGAGATATCAGCTACTTTTTTATCATAACTAGTTGATGTTGAACTTAGATTTTTGAAACCCTTAAACACCTTTTAAGCCTATAAAATTCATTTCTTTCATAGCCATAAACCATAGCCTACATTACATGCTTTTAAAAGCTCTTTTTGATCAAGTAAGCAATTTGAATTGATAAATGATGCTCTTAAAGCTTGAATAGTTTTTTTATAAGGGTCGTGGCTTCATGAATTAAGCTACTTGTTATTATGCATGTTGATAAAATAAGTGCTAAAAAAACAACCTTTCTTTATAAAGCATGAATTTTGACTTTAACATCTTGTTTTTAAAATTCACAAAAAGGTCATCTCATCACAAACTATCAAAAGATATACTCAAGATCAGAGATTAAAATTTACACAAAGAACCATAAAAAAGCCATTTTAATCTTTTAATGGGTCAATTTGTATTTTTTAAAATACAAGACAATCAAAGGATTATATTGAATAATATGTGTTGGATCTTTGATCGAAGAAACTTGATTTTCAAATAAAAAAACAAAGAAAAGGACATCTCTAATTTCATTTTAACAATTAGATTTTGAATACACATGATATTTGAAATATAAAAGTTGATTCCTGAAGAAGAAAGATTGTCAAACAAAAAGAGCACCAATCGAGTTTGCAAAATCCTTAACAAAAGTGACATCAATATTTTTTGACACTTTTTGAAAAGTTGGACGACTAATATGACTAAAAGATTGATGTATTCACCCAAGTGCATGAGTGCCGAAGTAATAAATAACCCGGCAAGACCGGGGTCGAACCACAAGGAGGTTAATTATACAAATTATAAATAACAATAATACAATACAATAACAATAACAACAACAACAACAACAACAACAACAACAATAATAATAATAGTAGTAGTAGTAGTAGTAGTAGTAGTAGTAGTAGTACTAGTAGTAATAGTAATAATAATAATAATAATAATAAAGAAAAAGAAGGAGAAGAAGAAAAGGATGATGAGAACTTTGAGATGTAATATTAATGGAAGGGTTAAATAATGATAATAACAAATGTCAAGGTTAGAGGATCCACTAATTGTATGTCAAACAAGTATAGTATAAACTCTTATTATTCAATTGGAAACCACACACAAAGGAGGTTCCAATTTGATTATAGATTGTTAACATGATTACATTAGTCATCTTATTCAATTAATGCTAATACTTGTAAATCTCGTCAAGCATTCATGATTATAACTTATGTTAACAATAAATCAAGTTCCTTTCATAGCTTAGGTGTCGGTTATACCATACAGTATGAACTATGAAAGTGTCAAGCATTTGTTGTACCAAGTGTTGTACAACATAAATCAAGATTAGTCATTTAACAAGCAAAGTATTAAAGAGTAAAGAAGATAACAAATACAAAACATATTAGTATTAAACATTAAAGTCCATATTAAGTTTGCACTATACTTATTCTTACACCATTGATGTAACCTTTTCACCTTGACATAATAAACTTAGCTAGACATAATGAAAGAAAAAAAAAATAAACAAAATAAGAACATAAATAAGATAAAAGTTAACTAAGTAAATGAAAGGAAATGAAAGGCATAAACTTGATATTAATGAAAACAAAGCATAAACATTACAAAAAATACAAAGAGAGAAAGCAAAAGCATGATCTTGATCTGGAGACCAAGATGCCTAAACGCCTCCTTTTATAGGCCAAAATTGAGAACTATTGATTTGATGACTAATTGATGAGTGGGTGACCAATTCTTGACTTGATGACAATCCTTATCTTCTTTTGTCTACCCAAAACATCATTGATAACGTCCAAATTGAAACCACTTGAAAACATGAAAGTTGTAGGAAATTGTCTCAGCTATCTTGTGTAAAAAATTCAGATCATTTGGACTTCTAGAACTCTAGATATGGGCCAAACACTGAACAGTGCTTGTGCTGGAAGATAGATTCGGGCTTCTTTATTGTTGCTATAATTTGAACTTGAAAATGGCCTTTTTAGATCTTGGGCTCCATATAAAAGTTGTAGGCCTATGTCTTACCTTTCCATCCATATAAAGTAGATCAAAATCTAAGATCTACAGCTCCAAATATGACCCAATTACCGAACAGTATTGCGGTTTGGATTGCACCGACATCTCTTTTCTAAGTTTGACCATCTCTTTGTCCTTTTAATTTCAGTTCTTAAATTCATCAATCAATCCTTTTATTTATGTGATAGGCCTGCATTTAAAATAAAAATTTATCACAAATTAAAGGTATCTTATATTATTAGATATGTTATTATAAAACATGCTTTAGTTGAGGAGTTATTGATACTTCAAGTGCAAAATGATGATATAAAACCTTAATAAAAATGCACTTTTAAGTACTAATCAATGACCGAGGGCAATATAGTGAACCCTAAAAAGGAATTGTCACACGTCACCCCACATGACGTCGGCTTGATAATTTTTTTTTTCGTTGATTGATTCGTTGGGAGTCGCCACCTAGTATTTAATCAAGGGTTACTAGGTTGTGTGCATCATGCCAACACCCATTACGAATTTCAATCAGCCATCAACTTGCCTCCAGTTGAAACATACCCTTCAAGTATATATGACCAACATCCTTTATGGAACTATCAAGTCATCCAGACATGGATTTTATACCTTACTGTAAAAGGTTCATCGTTGTAAGCTTAATGTTCTTCTCCATGGATTCCTCTCAGCCTGTTAAATCATATTGTGAAAAGAAATGTATTGGCATCATCAATGATGTTCATCACCTATATTCATGTAGTGAAGTGTGTATTTGAGCTTCAAAATAGAGGATCCTACAATCAATTTTGGTGGGTGCATCCTTCCAGCATTCATTCAAATGCAACTATATAGTAATATTTATTGGGAATCATAGCTATGTTTTAGAGAATAACCCAATATAAAGATGTCCTTCAGATGCAAACATTGCTCATTAAATGCTGTTGAAATTCATTAGATCATAAACTATCTTTAAACAACATTGCCTCTAGCAATGATCTAAATGCTCGTTCACTTGTTTATACTCAACAAGTTTTTTCTTTGTCATTGTTAGATGCTAAACATAACTTTGATGGACTTTGACGACTGATCATCTGATTTTTCTTTGCCCCCAATAGATCTGAATACTGTTTGTTTTCCTTCTCAAGGTCCACTGTATTGCCCTTAAGTGGTCAACTTTTCAAAAAGTGTCGAGAGGTGTTGATGTCATTTCAATCAGGGATTTTACAAATTAGGTCAATGTTCTTCTTGTTTGATAATCTTGTTTGTTTTAGAATCAAATCTCATATTTCAAAGATCATGTCTATTCAAGTCTAATTATTGATTCAAGTATAATTTTTGAAATGAAATCAGAGAGATGTTTGTTTTTGAAAGTATTTTTAGAAATTCAAGCTTCTTTGATCAAAGACCCAACACACACTATTCAATGTAGTCCCTTGATTGTCTTATATTTTGAAAATAGAAACGACTCGTTGTAAGATTAAAATAACTTTTTTCATGGTTCTTTTTGTCAATTTTAATTTTTGATCTTGGATATATCTTTTGATGGTCTACGATAAGGTGACCTTCTATGAATTTCAAAAAACACAAGGCTCAAGTCAAAACTTGAGGATTCATTAAGAAAGATTGTATTGTCTTTTAGCACCAATTTTATCAGCATGCATAATAACTAGTAGCTTAATCCATGAAGCTACGACCCTTATGGAAAAGCTCTTTAAGTTTTGAGATCGCCATTTATCGGTTCAAATTGCTTATTTGATCAAAAAAAGCTTTTAAAAGAACATAATATAGGCTATGATTTATGACTATGAAAAAAAAAATCATTCTAGCTCAAATAAGAACAACAAGAAATATAATCTTTAGAAAGTGAAAGGATAACAAAAATGACCTTTTCTCATTTCAAGCAAGGTCGATTAGAACTAATAAATTTTGACCTTATCTATTGTAATGATTTGAACTTGGAAGAATCATGATTCGCGAGTCTATAACTACTGAATCCACTACATGTCATTATACATACTGCTAAAACTTAGCTATACGAAGTGTGGTTCAATTTCAAGAGGTATGAGTTTAAAATAATTTGGTCACCTCATGCCATTTTCAAGCATCGAGACATTTCTGCAATCAAAACAATTTTTATCTTTTAGGATTGACTAGCCTGAATTTTGCATGTTGGAGTTTGATCAATTTTTTTTTTGTCAAAATACACATTGAAATAAATATCTCATGCTTTAAGAATAACAATGAGACAATGAAAAAACATGTTTCATTAAAGGATGAGATATGATCCCAAAAAAAAAATACAAAATGGAGTTCGGTGTACATGATTAACTTAATTATTGATATATATTGTTATTTCACTTGGCCCATTAATTATTTTAACACTATATAAAACTCTATTGAGCACCCTTATTTGTCATATGGCTCAATTATTTTCTTAGTGGGGCTCGTTATTTCATTTGACCCGTTATATATATATATGCTGGCCATGGAAAGGTGGTAAAACAATTAATGGGCCAAGTGAAATAACGGGCCCTACTAAGAAAATAATTGGGCCACACGACAAATTATTCAGTCGAGTTTTTCCAATTTTGATTTTTTTTAAAATTAAAAATAATTTTTAAAAAATAAAAAAATATTATTTTAATATATTTTCAAAAAAAAAAACTTTAAAAAACAACATTATCATTATTCTAAACACCCTATTCCTACCTATATTTCTCCATTTATCGTAGCTCTAAATATTAGAAATTAATCCTTTTCTTGTTCCAAACGGAGTAACACTTTACATAAATAATTTCATAATTTTATATTGTCGTAAGCTTCATTATCTTTCACCAATGGCATTAATATAATTCAACTTCATTAGCTTTTGAAGTTTTAATTCAAACTTCTGCTTTGTAACTAAAAAAACTCCACCATCTTTCTCTGCAACACAATGGTCATTTACCCACAGTAAGCTGATAGAAATATTATCAAATTTACTAGCAAGTGAATTGTACGGATAAAAATGGTAATTATGACCTCAATTTCACATGTATAAAAGGGATGGGTATATTTTGTTGGGAAATTGGTTTTAGATATTGGTAATGGAGATATTTAAAATTATATTAAAAATTAGATACTCATCTTTAAGTTAAGATTTTGGTGAAAAATATTTTCTGATATAACATAACAAGATTTTTAAATCTGAAAAAAATATTAAAAGATCAGAAGTTTTTCCAAGTAGCACGTTTTAGTTTATCCACATTACTAAAGATTTTTTTTTTTGTTAAAAATGATGTTTAGGCAGCACATATATGTTTTAAAAAGGCAAAGGAAATACACAACTCAAGTTATATACCAAAAAAGATTAAATAAGTTAGTTTTATTTTAATTATATAATAAAAAATAATTTAATGACAATAAGTGAGCAAAAAAAAATGATGACGATAACCTGAGAAAAAAATATTTTTGTAAAAAGGACAAAAGATATAGCTCAATTTTTAGCCCATTAAATATGAAAGGATGAAATTAGATAAAAACTAATGAAAAAAAAATCAAATCGAGACAATTCAAGTTAACATGATAAACTTGTAACTTGGATAATAAGGGGTAAGTCAACTTGAGTTAACCCGTCAAATCTACAACTTAGATAATGAAGTCAAGATAACTTGGTAGAAAAAAAAACATAAAAAATTACAAAGTTAAAAAAAAGAAGTCAATTCACATTAATTTTTCAAACCAGTGACTTAGGGTATTAGACCAAAAGCACCATATCTAAAAAAATCATAAAACTCAATTCTCAATCAATTAAATGTTGAAGGATTAACTTGAAAAATGAATATTAATTACACAAAAGGTTTCAAAACAAAAAATAACAATTTAAAAAATAGGGATCAAACTTCAAAAGAAAAATTAATTGAACAAAAGGACTAATTTTTTTTTAAAAGAGGATCATAATTGAAATAAAAAATTGATTAAATGGTGAAATTGAAAAGAAAAATCAATTCAACCAAAGACCCAAAAAGATAAAAAGAATGAGGACCAAATTAAAAAAAATAATATATTGCAAATTGAGATTAGATGATGAAATTAAAAGAAAATAATATTTTTATACAAAAATACCAAGAACAAAAATTAAAAATTGAATAAAATCTGCAGGTGAAACACCTACAATAAAAAGGTCACAATTATAATTTTAAAGGGAGGAAAGGGAGGGAGGAAGGGGAGGGAGGGAGAGAGAGAGAAAGAGAGTCTATCGATGACAAACTAGATCACCACCACTAACATGCACCACATCACCAGGAAAAGAATTAGTGCAGTGATGCTTCCCACAATATAGTGGAAGGATATTTTTGGATGCCGAAAGATATCATACTAACAAGTAATAAAGTAAATGAGTAGAGTATCGTCCTACTTTGATTTGCAAAAATTATTAATAAGTATCAAAATTATTAAATCCCTAACTATTTGATGATTCGATTATAAAAGTTTGTGAAACTAAAAAAAATTAAAAAAAACAAACAAATAAATAAAGTTGTAATTAAGTTTAATGGATTTTAGGATATTTGACTTTGTTGTAATAAATCATATGCAAATTTATCAATTGAATAATCCTGTCAAAATTTCTTTTTATTGTTGATAATCAAGTTTAACTAATTTAATCACTAATATTTCTCAATTGAATATTCTTATTGAAAATTCATTAGGAATGATAAAATCCTTAATGATTACACAAGTTTCATAAATGTCCCTATCCTATAGATTTCTTATGGTATTTCAAATAATGGTTGAAATAATTATAATTACTTCTGAGTCTCTAATTGAATCCCATCTTATGCAAAACGATAATCAAAATATACAAGCATTAAGTTCAGAATGAAGTACTCAATAAATACTAAATTAATTCAATCAAAACAATATTAGCATAATCACAATTAGGCTACATAAAAAAATCATAGAATAAATAACTAACTAAATAAAACTTGATATAATGAATATCACTCAAGAGTATGGGAAGATCAAAGAGCTGAACGTTTTAAAAGGGCTGCTGTTCTTGGCTCTTTTCTTTCAGTTATGATTACTTCTGCTACTAGATAATGTCTCCTCTTTCTTGTGTTTAGAGTATTAAAAAACATTCTTTAGCTACTTCCTATACAAGTATTTATAGCTTGACTTTATCCTTCAAATGAAAAGGAAATCATTTTCATTCCTTGTCATATATTCTGACTTTATTTTTTTTTCTAATATTGCAAGTTGATTTTGAGGTTAAAAACATGTGAATTGAGACTTATCTATTTTGAGAACAATTATAGAAAAGAAAAATTGCTTTCCAATGAAATTGATTTTGAAATTTTTGGATATTTGAAACTGGGAGATATGAGGAAAAAGCCAAGATAATGTCAAGATCACAAGGATTCCAAGTCTAATTTAGGCTTTGTATTTCAACTTTTTTCAAGCTTTAAAATAGCAAAATTAAACTCTTTTCATCACATAAGAATTATAGACCTATATCTCTACTTTTTAGAAAGATAAAGAATACATAAAACAAAGTTGTATAGCTTCTATTATAACTCAAAAACCAATTAGTGCTCAAGCTTGTCTAAAAGAGACAAATAATTCAAACAAAGTTGTTTGAACTCTAAGCTCCACTCATTATTTGCTTTCTTATATAATTTCAAATTCAACATACAAATAGTTAAATATTTGAAAAATATATTAAATTCTTATGAAATAAATAATTCTGAAAAATACCTAAAACTCAAGACAATTAGCTAAGAATCATACAAAATTCTCTAAAATAAAGTATAAATGACTAAAAATATATCTTCATATCATGTATTCCCCAAACTTTTTTTTATATATGTATTTGGTCATCTATCGAGGTTTTTCTAAAATATAATAATAAAAAAAATACCATTGTCAAGAGATGAGAAAGCCTCTTGACATTAGTTTTAAAAAATTTGTTTTTAAAGATATTTTGGTTGTTTTAGTGTTTTTATATATATATTTGATTAAATATTTTATTTTATTTTATGTTATTATGAAAATATAAAATTTTTCATTGATGCTTGTTTTAATTCTTTTTTTTTAGAATATTTTTATCTTTTTACTGTACATTTAAAATAAAATAAAATATATTTATCTTCGATAATTTAATAACAACCTGTGAAAATATCTAAATATATCCAATATCTAAAACGCGGACCAGAACAGCGAAAATCTCTCCCAATTACGTTTTGTATTAAATTAATACAAATTTTAAAATAGTAAAACACGAAGGCATCAAAGAGGAGGGGACCTAGCTTAATTGTAAAATAATTGTTTACCAGCCAATTAATTTAATACACAGTTGCACGTTATTCTTATTACTCTGCAAATATCTAGACAGGAGAAGAAGCTATTCGGTACACTTTCTCGTTGCTCGCCTCTTTCATAGCCTTCAGCTTCGGCAACTAATAACCACAGTGGCCTCTGGTCTCTAGTCACTGATCTCGAGCCTGCCTGATTATATTAAAAGATCATTTTTCCCAACACATGTATCTCGTCAACTCTCCTTCAACCAAAATCAGTGCGTTCAACTAAAATGACCTTACTTTCAGGAAAAAAAAAGATTCTTTCCCTGTTTATAGAAGCAAGAGATCAATTTGAACACAGCGACAAGGTTATTTGCCATTTTTATGTGGATTTAGAAACTGCATGAAAGTTCTCGAGTCCCCCCAAACCTTTCTGAATGATCTTCGTGTTACGAAGTTGCTCCTGACAAGGCACTGATCATGTGCATCGATCCATCCAAGGTATAACAACATAGTTCTTAAGCGACATCAGAGTGCTTCTTATTAACCCAATATTGAAAGGATATATAAAACAAAAACAGCTGAACATTTGCATATTCACATCAGAGTAGATTATCCATACAAACCATATTTACAAACTCTTATAGGCTTGCTGTCTTCCAAGAGCAGGTATATTAACAGCACCTTGTTATGTTTGTCATCAGCATCATCATCATCATCATCTTGTCTCAATAACCTCCATGTATGTATGCATTCAGACGGTCCAGCTCCTCCCTGTATTCATTCACCACGGCACGAACAACATCTCCAATAGATACCATGCCAATCATTCCCTTATCATCAATCACAGGAATGTGCCTAATGCGTTTATCTGCCACTCATTACAAGTTCCAAGTTTATAACATCTTTCATTTGAGAAAGTAATCAATAAACTAGAAAACAGTAACACTCCACAGTTCGCAATTTGTACACAATACCTGTCATTAATTGCATTGCCTTCAGAACTTTGGTATCATGCGTGACAGTAATAAGCTTGTTCTGCGGTCACCAAGCATGATTATGCAACCTGTGAACAACTTAATATAACCAACGTTTGCTCTTGTAAAGGCATCATACCTCTTCAGTCATGATATCCCCAACCTTGGTTGACTTGGACGATCTTCCCTGCACAATTATCTTCCGCAGATAGTCTGGAAGTTTTCAACAAACACGATATAATTTCAATTGGCAAGTACTAATGCCTCACACCACATTGTTTGGTGGTGGGGCCACCAATAGCATCATCAAAATTACAGTGGGAAATGGTGCCAAACCAAAGTAGTTGTCAGGCTACAATATTTGTTTTTCACAGAAACAAACTCGTACTTTGCATAATGAACAATGGGGACACCCAAACTCCTATTACAAAGCCTTAAATGAGAAATCGATTGTTACAACTTACAAGGAGGTAATTGGAAGCTGAGACTACTTTTAGAAAAAGAAGCATGTCATTGTGCGATTGAGATTACATCCTCCACTAGAAAGGGTTCCAGCGGTGGGACCTGGTTATGTTATTCAATGCCATCATCAAATTTTTCCACATGCCAGGAAAAATAAGAGCCAAGTGGTTCCCTGATTCCATTCAGAGGTTTCAGAAAGCAAGAGCTAAAAGATGCTTAGAATGGTTCTAAAGGCAGCCTGGAGAGCCCAATTAACTAATATACTAGGGCAATGCGTCAACACACACGCAGACATGCACCACTCATAGGAAATCCAACCATGACTGATTTCTTGCAGTCAAGTAGTTTTTTTTCCCCACAAGATAATAGAAGTTAAATGTCTCTCTTCGCAAAAAAGCACTACCATAATCTTCAGCACTATATGTCCTCACAGCACGAAAGGAATTTCTGATTGTAAAATGTATCTCTATTCAGACTCCTTGTCCATTGTGGGATGCCACATAACTTAAGAAGATATCACGAATTCGAAAATATGTAATTAAAACAAAGACGTGAGTAATCTAACAAATTGTAATTAAAATTAAAATACTGATTATTACTCAATTCATGAAGCGTGATAGACTATGAAATAAAATTCAACTACCAAAGGAGGAAACGGGAAGGAAGAGATCTTATAATCTTCAATGGAACTAGAATAAATATCATAATGTCCAACTGCCTTAAAAAAGGTTTCATGTATATGCAGAACTTCAGCCATAAGCTTTATGATGAGTATGAAGTTTTAAAGTACCCCTCTCTGTGATGATTCCTGCAATTGAATTCTGCTCACCATGTTTGACAACCACCAAGGCCCCAACGTTGTGATGTGTCATCTGGAGCGAAATGCTTTATCAGCTCAAAAGCTAAAGAAAAGTGGAATATGCACTAACGACAACAACCACCACAAATGCTCACACTGAAGCGAAGATGCTTACCGACTTGACAGCATCATAAACGCTGTCATCCGTAGTGCACCACAGCCATGAACCATCAGCACTCTTACCTTTTTCTTTGAGGATGTCAGCAATTGTGGTGCTCTCGAAGCCATGCTCCTCAATAGGAGCAGAGGAGACTGATTCAAAACGAGAAAACACAATGGGCCGCAAGACTGGACTCGAAACACGGAGATGTTGCAAGAGTGAATCCTTGACAACATTTCCATGGGTTAAAAAAGTGCGAAGCGCGCCTAGCATCTTTTTCTGTGATAAAAGAAAGGTTGTCCATAAAGAACGCATTAATAATAAGCACGTTAGCTAGTAGTAATTGCAAAAGGGTGAAAAATTAATTAAGATCCATATACAGTAGCTAGCTAGATAGCTACCCTGTCCATCTATTTATTCATCTAATTACTCCCTGAATGAATAGGAGTTTTTGATTTTTTTTTTATTATTGCATAGTTGACTAAAACAATTTACAAATCAGCACAACTTTTTAATAAGTAACAATTTTTTTTTTAATAAATTGCGCTACTAAAAATAATGTAATTCAATAAGTTGCGCTACTGGGTAGCCATTCACAATTTTTTCTTTTTTATACATTTGAGAGTCGTAAGCACAGCCTCCATAGTTTTTTTTTTTAGCAGATATTTTTTTTTTCTACTTGAAAAAATCAATTAATAAAGGATATGATATAATGTATAAGAATAAATTAGAAGTAATTGTTAATAATATCATGGAAGGTAGCGGTGGCAGTAGCATAGCCAGAAATGATGGCATACGGACAGGCAGGTAAAGGATTCATGATCAGTTAGACATGGATTAATTTGGAACTGAAGCTGGAATTGTAAAGAAAAGCAATAGCTAATTTGTTTTAAAAATGTTTTTCTATTTTTTTTTACTTTAGATTTTTTTTGATATTTTTAAATCATAAATAAATTTTTTAAAATAAAAGATATCATTTTAATATATTTTTAAATAAAAATACTAAACTATATCAAACACAACACTACTACTTTTTATATCTCAAGAGACCGGCTGACAAAGCTATCTATCTAATTGAGTTATATGTATTTAGTACTTAATTATGAACATGCTGCCTAAAATATAAATACTATAAATATCTAGTTGGTGATGTGATGTTATGAAAGATGATCAAGCTGTCATCAAGATCGATCTAAGATATATAGAGATGTGAAGCAGAAAGAAGCTGGAGATGATGAAGGATGGATACCTGATAGTGATTTAATCTTCAAGTCAAGAAGAAAGAAGACGAGGAAACAGCACCGAGGCAAACCAGGTAGCAGTAACAAGGTTAAGCCAGCAGCAGAGCTATCAGTTGGCCCGCCACTCTTTAATAAGGTTAAGATGATGGGATAAGATAAACTTTACCACTTTGAATAATATAATAATAACAATATTAGGATAAAGTATGGATAGATACAAAGCACTTAGAGCAGCAGCCATGGATTCTGGCGCAATTTGTTTTTAAAATTTTTTATTTTTAATACCAATGCATGAAAATCATCAAACATAATTAAAAATATTAATTTAAAAACTTTTAAAAAATTCAAAAATAAAAAAAGTACACTCCCACCATGCTACAAAAAAATGTCTAAAACCAAAGAAAAAAAATAAAGATTGTTTTTTTTTTTTTAAATGACACACTTTGGTAAAAGAAGTAGTAAAACAATACAAGTAGAAAAATTATTTGTACAAAATCAGATTTTCAATATTGGTTATTTAGTTAAAATCAATATCCATGTCTTATGCAAATTAATTAACCTCAATAAAAGTCTAAAATTTTATGAAGATAAAAAAAATATTAAATAATATTTATGTAGTCTTGTTTATTAATGGTAGAATAATATTTTCAGTTTAACCTATATATATTTTATTTGTATTTAGGTTAAGAATAATCACTCATAATATACAGATCATTCAGAATTCTAGTCTTCTTTTTTGTGTTTGATCTTAATTATTTTAATATGGTATTAGAGCTGGTTTTATGAAACGAAACTTAATTCCAAACACAGTTTTCACAGATTCAACTTTATGGTGAGTTGGCTTGAGGTTTGCAGGGGACAGTGCGCCCTTGTCGGGGTTTAGGGCAGAGTCCTGAAAATCTTTTGGAGTAATATTTTGTCTTTTGCTTTTGCAAAATTTAGTATTTCATCTTTTTTTTTCAGATTCTGTAATTTGATATTTGCGTCCAGTTTCTGCAATTATTTTTGTATTGGTATTTCATCTTCTCTTAAGTTTCTACAATTTGATATTTGCGTTCAGTTTCTGTAATTATTTTGGTATTTCATCAAGAAGATATTTATTTAGTTTCTACAATTTTTATTCAGTTTTTGTAATTTGATATTTTATTTTCTGCTGTTTTTGCATTCTGGTTCTGTATGACTGTTGATTATGGCTACTAAAAGAGATAATTCGCTTTAGTATATGAGTATGAGGTTGGATAAGAAGAACTATTCATATTGGAGTTACGCAATGAGAAATTTCTTTAAGGGTATGAATATGTGGGGGGATTTTAGTAAAACTTATATGATATCTAAGAATATTGACGAGGGGGATGCTATTTTGATAAATAAATACGAAGCAAATAATGCAAAGATCATTACTTGGATCAATAATTCTGTTAAGCATTCGATAAGTATGCAGTTGACAAAATATAAGACAACAAAAGAGGTTTGAGATATTAGAGAATGACATACGAGCTCTTCATAGGAAAATATGAATATTCAAGAGTTTTATTATGCTCTGATAGATCTTTGGGATCAGTTGACTCTTTCAGAATCGGCAGAATTAAAGACATATGGTGTCTATATTGAGCGTAAATAGCTGCAATGATTGATACAGTTTTTAACAACACTTTATAATGATTTCAAAGGACTTAGAGGTTTAATTCTGCATCGTTCTCCATTACCTTCTGTTAACTCTATTGTCAGTGAGTTATTGGCTAAAGAAATATGCCTTTAGTTTTATTTAAAAAAAAAATGAATTCTTTATGCTTCAAATCCTTCTATACTAGTAGTACTTTTCTATCCATTCTCTAATCATTAGAACAAGCTTTACACAAGGGTTGACTTCGATGAGTGTAGTTTCTATAAGCAGAAAGATCATTGAAAGACTCAATGTTCTAAGTTGAGACAACAAAATCAAGCTTGAAAGCTTGATAGTAAGTCATAATCTAATGCTTATAGACCACTTTAGGGTTATAAACCACCACACCACAATACCATAATAGTAACTTCCTTAGGCTCTATTAAAGATCCTAATACTGTGGCTGAGTAATTTTAGAAGATTATCTCCTTACAGCCATAAGCAATGTCCGTTTCTTCTTTTATAGGTTAGTTGCCTCATAATTTCTCAAGTATGTCACACTCTAAATGAGTTTTGAATTCTGGTGCATCCCATCATATGTCTCCAGATTTCTTATATTTTACTTTTGTGTCCCCTTTGACCTCCATTCCTATTATGATTGTTGATGATACTTTTAAACCCTTAACAGGTGTTGATTTTGTTATTACACCTCACTTGTCTCTTCCTAATATTTATCTTATTCCAAAACTTAAATTGAATCTTGTGTCTGTTAGTAAAATATGTGATTTTGGTGATTATTTAGTTATGTTTTCTGGTTTTTTTTTTTGTTGTGTACAAGAATTGCAGTCTTAGAAGCTATTTGGGATAGGCTGTAGGGGAATGAACTATATATTTTAGATGAGTTAAAAGTGTCAGTTGTTGCCACTACTGCTACTATTGTTGATTTGTCTTCCTTTCATTTGAGTATTTCATCCTCTAGTTTTCATTTATGGCATTCCTGTCTAGATCATGTTTCATCTTCTCGTTTGAATTTTTTGGCATCAAAATGAGCTTTAAAAAATTTGAAAACTTGTGATATTTTTTATTGTAGTGGATATACACTAGTAAAATTATTTGCTTTATCATTTAATTGAATTATTTCTATTTTTTCTTCACCATTTAATTTGATTGATTATGATTCATTAAGGATTCGGGGTTCGGGGTTCGAGGTTTTAAGGTTCGGGGTTTCGGGGTTTCAGGGTTCGGGTGTTCAGGGGTTCGGGGGTTCGGGGTTTTGAGGTTTTAGGTTTAGGGTTTTGGGTTTTGGGGTTTTGGGGTTTTGGGTTTTGGGTTTTAGGGTTTAGGGTTTAGGGTTTTGGTTCTGGGTTTTAGGGTTTCGGGTTCGGGGCTCGGGGTTTAGGGTTTTGGGTTTTAGAGTTTAGGGTTTTAGGTTTAGGTTTCAGGTTTCGGGTTTAAGGTTTTTTGCATTTAGGGTTTAGGGTTTTTA
>NW_011502553.1:0-19093 GCF_000495115.2 Populus euphratica | reverse complement strand
AAAATTTTTAAATATCAATTAAGTTTTTTAATAACAATAAAACTAGATATTAATTATTTTTTATTTTATTTTCATCCCTCTCATATAAATCGTGAAGAAATCTTTGACCACGCTATATCTTACCGTCTCTCTTGTGGTAAAAGGTGCCCTAGAATACATGTAGCATTTACTATTGAATTGCATTGATAGAAAACATAGTTGAATGACATAAGCAGCCTAAAATTCTAGTGCTTCAAAATGATGTCGTTCTAGTGGTTGTTCCCTGTGTTTATTCAATGTGATTACCAGATCCATATTGGTACATGGATGTTCGGGCCAGCTTGCGCGCACTACAACTAATAAGAAGGGACTAATCACTGGTCTTAATAAGGAGGGACACGGGGACAACTGGTTACACCAGTCCTGTGAAAAAAAAAAAAAAAAAAAGAGTCCATATTTGAAAATTGCTAACCAATTACAATGCTACGCTGCATATACGATTCCAAGTTAATTTTTTAATGCAAGAGAAGAATACATCAATATTGTGAATATATTTTCTTGCATAATGATAAATTTGAATTGAAAATTAAAAATTCATCGTATGTGTTTAATGAAACAAAATAAAAATTATGTGAAGTAACAAATCATTAATTAAAAGAGTTGTTAACATAAACAAAAATTCAATGTGAAAAGTTAAAAAATAGATGCATGTAACTATTTCTTATCTTGCAAATCAAGATGTTCTTCAAGTTTTTCTTCTCTTTATTTACATGGAAATAAAAATGATGTTCCATCACAAATTTTTATTCTTATTTAAATTTGTTAGAATTGTTTTGGATATTGATCTTAATCTCTTACAATTTCTATGTAATCAACAATATAGCTAATGAAAGTTGTATTTTTGGTTAAAAATACATTAATAAAAAATGTTATATCTTTAACTAATATTTCTTTCACTTAAAAATATATTTTTGTCATAATTTTTGTTTTTTAACAAAACTAAATCATAATCTTAAAAGTGATTTTTAATAAAATAAAATTATAATTTGATAATTTTGGCACAAATAAATAAATAAACTAATAATAATCTTGAGAAGAATCATATAAGAATTTTATAATAAAAACTATAAAAATAAATATATCAACTGTTTCAATACATATTAGATTCATATGTATGTTTCTAAGAACTCAGTTTTTTGATAACTTTACAATTTAATCCTAAATTTTATCATGTTCAAAGCTAATTATAGCCCAATAAAGAGAGAAAAAAAATGATAAAAGGAAGAGATATATTATCTAATTGAGTTATCTTATTTTATTTTTATTTATAATTTAAGTAATAAATTTTACAAGTTAATCCAATAAAAATTGATATAATGTGGCATTTAAAAAAAATTATTATTCTTAATTTTTTTATAAATTTTTAATTTCATCTAAAATTTCATCTTATCCATATTTAATTAAGACTTAATTAATATGGAGAAAATAAAAAATAAAAAGATAAATTACCAATAGAAGGTAGCTTATTATAACCGTAATTATTATTATTATTTGAGTTAATATAAATCAATATAATATATTATTTGCCTTTGCTATAAATTTTTATTTTATTTTTATTTTATGATTTAATTCTTGAACAAATCATTATTTTACATTTAAACCTGATAAAATTACATAAAAGTTAAAACAACGATGTCATGAAAATTGTTTTAGGGTCGGATTGCTATTTGAACTGGGCAACGATTCAGCTCGTGGCCCTTCAGATTAAACAAGCCACACCAACTTTTGTTTATATATACATGATATATGATATATTGAAAATTTATATATATATATATATATATATATATATATACATTTATTAACATGTACAATGGTCTATCACTGTTATCGAACACATGGGTCAAGCTTTCAATTTGCATTTAAATCTAACGAAGCCACATGTTTTTTTTTCTTACGCAATAATTGACATTTGATTTGGCTCGGGCACCGCGCCTAGTGGGTTGTGTATAATTGGATCACTCAAAACACTTTGTTTTTTGATCCCAAAAGCACATGAATTAAAGAAAAGCATGTGGCCCAGATAAATAAACAAGTAAAAGAAAATTCATGCTGGGAGCATATATGGTGCTAACCCAGAAAGCTTTGGAAAGTGACAAGTCATTTTTAACCGGGGGAGTTTGTAACCTCCATCATGAGAACCTTTTGTAATAATCTTTCCTTTCAGGGCTTGGGTTTTGTAGCTTGCCTTGCAGCTGTGGTTGACAAGAGAAGGGACAAATTGGGACTTGATCTTCAAGTGTCTGTCAATGGTAGGGTTACGAGAGGCCAATTATGGGCAGATTCCATCGACTAGCTGTGTAGAGACAGGCTCCTGTGGATTTCGAACGAATGGGAGACACTGCTTTGTGTCCAGATTAAAACTATGCTCTTTTATATAAAGGATGGCTTGCTTAAAGTAGATGAAATTACTATAAAGCCAGAAGTTACTGTAGAACTTGAAGGTGCTGTATTTTGAAGATTCATCTTAGTCGCTCTTCTTATTTGAGAAATCTTTTATTTCATCACGTCAAAAGATTCACAGCCCAGTTCTCACAAAGCAAATATAAATGGAGATACACTCTTAAAATTCTAGGACAAAGTAATAGTGATATGCTTGTGATATATCATCATGAAGCTCCTTTCTTCATATAAGATATGTTGTTAGAGCAATATAAAGCAATTTGATATAAAATGCTAGTATTTCAAAAGAATTACATAATAAAGATTTATAGACTCGAAAAAGAAAGAAACATGAATGCTTTGGAGTCGCAAACGTTAAAATCCTGAAAGTGAAAATTAAGATTTTCAATCTTATACCCTAACTTATCATAAACTCATTCAAATTATAGTCAAGGCAGGAAAACTTCAAATTAAACCTGGCTTTGAAATATTTTTTTGGTTGCGCTGTATCTTGTTAGACTAGGCCTGTGGCTCACGAACTTGTTGCAAAATAAGTTCTCTATAGGATAGGGAACTCTTTGATGTCTAAGTTAAAAAACGTGTTGGAGGAAAATTATGTATAACAAAAATAGCTATAATGTAGGAGAATGGATGTTGTTATTGTTACATACGAGTTTTCTTGTTTGTCTTTTTATTTAGTGGTCTTAAGTATTTATACACCTCAGGTTACATGAAATTGTCATTAGAGAGTGGGGTCGTAAACATACCATATGAGAGTAATCATGAAGAATAATTACCTTTACAATGAGTTTTAAGCATCTACTTATCGATATGCTTTCAGATACAGACTTTGTTCAGAAGGCAATTAAGAATAATAGGGAGAGGCTTCAAAGAATGCAGGCTGCATTTGTGGCAGGTTGAAGCAATTGGGCGATGAGTGTACAAAGAGCAATGGGGGCTTTTTCTGTGAGTTAGTCAGCTCTAATAGAGAGAAAGGGGAGCTTGAGCTTTGGGAGAAATTGTTGGATAAGGCAAAGCTCAATGTTACTCCGGGATCTTGCTGTCATTGTATTGAACCTGGATGGTTCCAATTCTGTTCTGCCAACTTGACTGAAAGGGATATTCCTGTACTTATGTAACGAACTCAGAGAAGTGTGGATGACTGTAAAGCAAGCAGTTGAAATGTTTGGTTTATTCTAAGGAATTAGATCCCATGCAGATCTTTTGGCAGTTTCCCTGCTGACGATGGAGAAGGTAGAAGAAGCTTAGTTATAAATGATCTTGGAGAACAGAAGTTAGTGTTAGTACTAATTTTTTCCACACTTTTGATGCCAACAATGGGCGGAAGTGAGTTGAGATAATGCTGGTATATATTGTTTTCAATGATTCTTTCAATGTACCATGTCAAGCACTTAGTGCAAATGTTCAAAGATCATTTATAATTTATTGTTACCACTTTTTTTCCAGTGATGGAAGACTGAAATGGAACACCAATAACTATCAAATTAAATTACTGGTGCCAAAAAAACAGTGTTCATAATGTTCCATCAAATTAAATGGTTAATCTGTAAGGTTCAGCTTCATGAGAGAAAGTTACTGCTGGAATACTAAAAATCATTACCTCCGAAGTGAAGCTGGTCTCTGCTGCATTTGATTTGGAGACAGGTAGAGTACTGTGAAAAAATCATTCCACTTACAGGAGCTGGATCAAAGTGCTTCCCAGAGGCTGAATAGCATTGGTGAGGACGGAGGACGAGACACTGTTCTTAATGTTCCAATCTAATAGCTAATCGCCTACCCTACAATGTCCACGCCATGTGTGATACAATGAATGAATCATTTTATTGCAAAATGTTGCAAATGTCAGGAACAATTTACTCTTCTAATCTCAAAATGAATACAAAAGAATGATTTCTATTTTTTTCCCCTAATATCCAACTCCCTTGTATCTGCACAATGAGTCACACCAACTTCCAGCTAGACTACCACCTTTTTATTATTATTATTATTAAAAGTTTAGATGAACTCTGAGGGGGTCCAAGGAAACCATCTAATGCACTTCGAAAATCTACGATGATTCCACTCCAGACCTTATGGACTCGAGGACCTGAACAACCTCGGCCATGCTAGGTCTTCTTGAAGGAACCTCAGATGTGCAAATCAATCCTAACTTCATGACTTGAATCAACTCATTCTCTGAAAAACCTCGCAAACTTCTATCAAAGCAATCTGAAGCAGAGCCAGTCTCCAACAACCCGCGAACATATTCACACAGAACCACCACCTCATTTGTTGTAGGACTCTCCACCGGTTTCCTCCCAGTAACCAGCTCCAAAAGAATCACTCCAAAACTATACACGTCATATTTATCACTTAATCTTAGACTCTGAGCCAACTCTGGTGCAACATACCCTACTGCATTGTGGAATTTTGTTAAACCATAATTATCCAAAATGGGGAGCAACTTCCCCAACCCATAATCAGACAACTTTGCCTCGTAATTTTCATCTAATAGTATGTTAGTGGATTTGATGTTGAGATGGAGAATTGGAGGCCTACAGTCATGGTGAAGATAAGAAAGAGCCCTAGCTGTTAAGAGAGCAATTTGAAACCTCCTGGACCAGTATAATTCTCTGTTCCCAACACCAGTACTGGTTCCCGGATAATTAAGCCCATGCAGATTGTCATATAGATTACCATTAGGAATAAATTCCGACAAAATTAACTGCATTGTTGAAGACCAGTAATACCCTTGAAATGCAACCAAATTGGGATGTCGAAGGTTACCTAACCGTCCAATTTCTTGCTCAAATTCATCTTGACTTCTGATCCTACCCAGAGTCTCAAGCTTCTTCACTGCAATACAAACCCCGCCTTCAAAAGTAGTTCTGTAGACTGTTCCAATTGATCCCCCACCGATTAAACATTCCTTGTCTAGCAAAGCTTTGGTTCCAGCCTCCCAATCTTCGTACTTCGATGGCAAAGTCTTGCTGAACAGAACCAGCTTCCCAATTATAACATTTGAATCTGTCGAACCCAATGGAGTACTCTCAACTACAGTTGTCACATCGTCTTTTTTCCTTCTGCGTGCCCTGATGTTCATGATTGATACCACACAAACCCCAGTAAGGATCAGTGCGGCAGCAACAATTGCCACAATAACAGAGTTGCTGAGCACCTTGTTTTTCTTCGATTTGTTGCCTGTGCCATTGCCACCTCCTGAGCAAGAGATATCCAAAGGTGTCCCACAGAGCCTGGAATTGTTAAGAAATGCAGCTGCGCCAAAAGCCTGGATTTTTGGTATTGAAGGAATGGGACCTGAAAGGTTGTTGGAGGAGACATTAAAAATTTTTAAGTTGGCCAAATTTCCAAGAGAAAATGGAATGTTCCCAGAAAGGTTGTTTTGTGACAAGTCAAGAAGTTTGAGGTTTGATAGGCCTCCTAGAGTCTCCGGTATGCCACCATCAAGTTGGTTTCTATGCAAATCAAGGACTTCTAGAGACGTCAAATTGTCAAGGGTGTTGGGAATTTCTCCATCTAATGCATTTCCAGAAACATCCCTGCATAAAAAATAAAGAACAGAAATTTTTGGTCATGTTTGGATTAAGAAAACAAAAGCTGATGAAATCTAAAACACCAGGATAATGTTTGGACTCACAGCTCACGAAGAAACCTGCAGTTGCTGATATCTTTAGGAATTTCACCGGCAAGATTGAGGTTGTGCAAATCCAGAAGGAGCAGCCACTCAATGCTTCCAAATTCTCTAGGGATTGTCCCCTTTATTGAATTGTTGCCCAATTTAAAAACCAAAAGCCTCTCCAAATTGGCGATCCCAACTGGGATACTCCCATTCAGCCTGTTAAATCCCAAGTCAATAAATTCAAGGCTTTTGCAGTTTGTAATGCCCAAAGGGATTTCACCTTCCAGTTTATTACTTGAAGCATCAAAGAATTTTAGACTTCCACTGCAAGTTCTCACCTCTGGAATCCCCCCTTGAAACCCATTATGTGATAAATTGAAGTAGCTCAAGTTTTGCAATCCAAGAATTCCAAATGGCGCCAGCCCAGTAAACATATTGCTGCCAAGATCCAAAAAACTCAATCTTTGGCAATTTGAAATCTCTTCAAGCACACTCCCGGTTAACACATTGCTCCTCAAAGACATGTACTCTAATACAGGAACATCACAAATCCCAGAAGGCAATTGACCACTAAGATTATTGAAAGAGAAATCAAACCCTTCAAGATTAGTACAATTTGCAATTGAAGCAGGGACTGGACCAGAGAGACTATTATGAGAAAAAGAAACAAACTTGGTGTTGTAACAAAACTTGAACAAAGCAAATGGAATCTCCCCAGTGTAACCATTCCTTGACAAATCAAGAAATCTAATCCTTCGCAAATCACCAATGAATTCTGGTATTGACCCAGATAAGGCATTAGAACTCAGATTTATCTTCCACAAAGTGCTTAATTCGGCATATTCTTGAGGGATATTGCCTGTAAATTGATTGCCAAACAATGTCAAAATTCTTAAAGATCTCAAACCTGATAATGCTGGTGACAAAACCCCAGATAAGCTTGTGTTCCACAAAACAATTCTCTCTACAAAACCAAGAGGGTTGCAGAACACGCCATTGTAGTTACAAGGATTGTTACTTGGGACCCAATTAGCCAAGCTGTTGTAAGGGTCATTACTGATGTTACCCTTGAATTGCAGCAAGATCTCCTTCTCAGTAGCTGGTGAAACTGTAGTGGCAGCGAATCCAAGGAAGAGAGAAATTAAGAGCAAAAGAGCATGGGAAAGACACAATCGATACAATCTTCTCATGCTCACTGAATAAATGTTGATAAATAGATCTAGCCCTTTGGCATTATTGATGGTGGATCCAATTGAAACGGGATCGGGGTATTCTTGCAGCATTCGCATTGAGAAACACAAGAGCACAATCATGACTATGTAAAGGACGCATTTTTCAACTTCTGGTATCACTGAAATTAAAGAAACACTTAAATTGGCGAGCACAATTGCACACTAAACAACCCAATTTGTTTATGGAACAAAAAAAAATAGATCTAGGAAGTTTCACTTTGGTGAGGTTTGTGTAAAAACATGAAATTGATGAGGCATGGGAAGTGAAGCAATAAAAACGGTGTAGAAATAGTGGTGGACTCACACTGACAGTGCCTTGGCTGGAAGGAAGCAGGTGAGCCAATTTAATACTCCCTCTTTCTCTGCTTTAAAAAGCCCCCATCTCTCTCTCTAGCATGGTGTATGTATAGCTGACACCAACTTGGAGAAGAACCACGTGCATGTCCATTTCGTTCTCACTATCTCTAGTCCTTAACACATAATCATGCTTTAAAAAAAAAAGAAAAATACAAAAAAGGGCACTCATCTTTTTATGGATTGCTATAAAAGAAAGAAAGAAAGAAATCTGTCTTGTTCAGTCACTAATCCTAGGCCATGACCTTGTAGCTTCTGTGGCTGTCTGTAGCAATGGATTTAATTTCTCACCAACCAATGCCAACCAGTCACAGGATTCTAAATATGATTACAGAACGGACTAGTTAACTTGATAAAATTAACGAATTAAGAAAGAAAAGGACTCGCTATGCATAAAAAACAGAGAAAAACAAAGAGGAGATAAAGTGAAGCAAGAGAAGGGGTCTCTAAATTTCTTTTTGTGGGTTTCTTTTTGTCTGCGTTGTTGACGAGTTCTTTGCTGCTTTTTTGAGGAGACCATTGAAGTTTCTCACTACCTTTCTTTCTTTCTTTGTATCCGTTTCGATGGAGACGTTTGAGAGGACATTGAACATTGTTTCCTTCATTTGTTTTTGTAGTTGGAAGGGAAGGTGGGCCGTCAAATTTATTCTTCCATTTATTATATTATGCTACTGCATTGAAAGGGGGTGGTGATGTATGATTATAGCAAGTTAGCAACAACAATTCTAAAAATTAAAACACAACTCATGACTTGGCTAGGCTAGGCTTGGACTTTAACAGTTTCCAGCTAGAGATTGAAAATCCTCTCCGCTGATTTTCCATCCAGATCTTGCCGTTTAAGACATTCAGGGAAGTCATGCCTCGTGTTTAACTACTCTGATTTAGATAGAGTTAGTACTAGATAGATAGTTCACAATATGCTGTTGCTCAAGTTATTTTTTTTCTAACATGAACAAAATTGTTTATACCTTTTAATCTCCATTGCGTTTGTAAGTTAGCAAATGGGAAAGGGGATGTGTAAAACTTGATGAAACCCGGCAGCTTCATCACATTTCAACATGCTTGAAGTATATATATAGGTCACTCGCTTATCGGACATCGAAGTTTTCAGGGAGAAATGTAAGGTAGCGTTGGGAAAGCTGTTTCAATATTCCAACACAAGTACATGCTTTTTAGTTTTTTTTAATGTAATGTGCTTTTCAATCTAATCTACTCTGTAAACTGTAATATTAGTTTCTCATTATAGGAACAGCAGATGGGTTTCACAAAACCAGTAGAAACCTCTCTGCCTCCATCTAAATTAAGAACGACATTCATCAACTACCAACCATCATCTTCTTCTTCTTCTTCTTCTTCCTCCTCCTCATCATCATCATCTTCTCTTGACTCTTGGAGTCCTGCTTCCAGTTCACTTTTTTTTAATGAGGTCCATCAAACGCTTAATGCACAAAAACGGTGAACGTTGCCGGCATAAATTCTTCTGTGGTCCCACATCAAAGCCTTTGTGTTCTCCTATAAATTTGCCACGTCAATGTCCACTACGCTGCTGCGACACCCTTTACAACCACCCATGTACCGCCTGTGCATCGCTTTTTAGTGTACTGGGGATTATAATAATGATGGTAGTTTAAAATATATTTTTTTATAATATATTAAAATAAAAATTTTATTTTTTAAAAATATTTTTGTATATAATTACATCAAAATAATTTTAAATTATATAAAAAATGTATTTTAAATAAAAAATCAAAATTTTAAAAAATATAATTTGCATTATATTGTCAAACATATTTTAAAAAATATATATATATAAACATTCTAACCGAAGATATTTTTTAAATTTGTCCTAAATAAATTCTCAACATTTAATTTAAGATATCGTAAATGGAGTTAATTAATGATAACCCAATCCTATTTTAAAAACTAAATATTTAATCCTTCTATTGTTTTAATTTATTGACAAATTGATCATTCTTATCTATCTTTATATTTTATTTTTTTTCTTTTTTAAGAACGAAAAAAGAAAGGGAAGTATACTAGATTAAAAAATTGGTGAGAATAAAGTATGTTTTTTTTTAAAAAAATGATAAATTAAACCTGGCCAATGTTATCAATTGAACTATTTAATTATTTTTTCATTGTATGAGGATTATTTTTTTATAAACTACAAAAACTATAATTAAACTTCATATATCACCATATATCATATTTATTGAAGCTATGTGGTATGTTTTTTGTTGGAAGCCTGTTTATTTGCTTGAAAGGTTTTTGTTGAAAGTGGATTTCTTAAAAATAAATTATTTTTTTATGTTTTGTAGTATTATCAAAAATAAATTAAAAATATTTTACAGCATTTAGTTATGTTATAGAACATAAGTTGAAAATAACTTGTTAAAATTTTAGTTTTTTTTCAAGTTTATTAAAAAGGTGAGGACTAAATATGATAAATAAGAAATTTGAAAGATGATGAAATTAAAAAAATTAATTTTATAAATTATTTTAAATAAAATAAATAGCAATCAATAGAATGAAGATCAAGTGTGATAGATAAAAAAAATTAAAAGATAATGAAATTGAAAAAAATTAATTTTATAAATTATTTAAAATAAAATTAATAGTAATAAAAAAATAGAAACCAAAGATGATAAATAAAAAAATTAAATAAAAAAAGATAAGAGAAAAAAAAACAACAATAAAAAAAGAGAAGACTAAAGTTAATATAAAAAATAAATTAAATCAACTTATAATGGATAAAAAAATTTAAAAAAAAAAACAAAATATATAGTAATTAAAACATTGAGAATCAAATTTGATATTATCAACAAATAACAAAATATTTCTAAATTTGCAATCTTTGAAAAAAATTTGTTTAAAATAAAATGAAAATACTTTCTTGAAAATCAAGCCTAGCTAAAAACATATTTTTCATTGATTAACTTTTTTGATAGTAAACAAACACAAAAAAAAAAAATTCTATAAAACAAACATCCCTAAAAATATTGTTTAGTATTAATGCATATATTTAGTGTAGTAGGCATTCTTTGTAGTGACTAGTCTATTTTTCATTCTTTTTATGCTGCTTCTATGTGTATGTGTGTATTTCTTTTTATATGGTGATTGTGTTTATATATGTATTTATTAGAAAAATGACATTCACTACTGGGTCAAATTAAATTTTTACTAGCATAAAAAAATATTCATGTGATATCAATGTTTTAAATAAAATAAGAAAAATACAAGAATCCAGTAATTGGAAGAGGTTACACATGTTGTCATAGTAATGACCCAAAAAACAAATAAAAACAAAATATTATGAATCAAGCATCTCATGTAATTAATTAAATTTAATTAAAAATATATTTTTTATAAAAAAGTTAGATTCAACGGAGTTGGAAAAAAAATCTGAGCTAACCCCTGTTACCTTCAAAAGTATAGAAAAGCCCTATAGAAAACAAATAAAAAAATATTTATGGATAAAATTGAAAAAACAATAAAGTTAAAAAAAGAAAAAAAAATCAAGTAAGTCTAGGTAAACCTTGTAAACCAGGGTTAATTTCTTGAACCTGTAATCATTAAATCATAGATTAAAGCCAAACCAAGAAACTTAACATTCATCAAAATAAATATTGGAGGATAAAATCAATAAATTTAATTTAATTAGAAAACAAAATTCCTTTTAAAAAAAGCTAATCTGATACAGATAAAAAAACTCAAAGCAACACTTGTTATTTTAAAAAAAAACAGACCTCATAGAAAACAAATAAAAAGAATGTTAGAGGATAAAATCAAAAATATAAATCTTAAAAAAAAAACAAGCAAACCCGAGTGAACCTTATAAATTTAAATTAAACTCTCAAATCCATAATTCATTAAATTTGTTATCCAGGCTCAACCTAAAAGCTCTTGAAATCAATTGATTTAATGTAATTTTAAAACAAAATCCTTAAAAAAAATTAACAACGACCCTAAACAAACCCGAGACAACTCACGTTATTTTTAAAATAACTAAAAAATCTTATAAAAAATAGATAAAAATAACAAAATATTGGAAGATGAAAAAAAAAGCTTAAAGAAGAGGGGGAAACCAAGAAACTCTGCGTCAATTTCATAAACTAGAGTTGATATTTTAAACTCACAACTCGTTAAATTCTAGATCCGGACTCAACTAATAAATTAAACATCCAGCCAATTAAATATTAGAGGGTGAAATAATAATAATAAAATAATCTAAAAAACCATGCGAGGTAAAAAATAGCAATAATAAGAAAAAAGATTAGTTTTGATAAGAAAAAAACTAAAAAAATGATGAAATTGTAACAAGAAAAAAACAATTTTAAAAAAATCTAAAATAAAACAAATAGGAATCAACATAATATGAATCAAATCCAATAAATGAAAAATTCTACTAGATGAAATTGAAAAAAAAATCCTTAATCTCATAAATTAGTCAAAATAAAAAATTATAATAAAGAGAATATAAATAAGATCTCAAAGACAACAAATCTCATGGGCTAGCTTGATTTTTTTGAAGGCCAACATGAAAATAAAAAATCAAGTAAGAGAATGAGAAAAAAAAAAGAAAAAAAATATTATATGTGCTAAACTGGAAACAATAATGTCACACGCTCTACTTGTACGTAGAGTTGGTACTAGGACGCTTCGGCCTCCATCCTTGAACAAAGATTTTGGTTACCAGACAACTTTGTATATCCTGTCCAAATATAATAAATATTATTCATGTATTTCTAGTTTCTTTTAAAATTTTATTTATTATCAAAATTACCTTGCTATCTATGACATCTAATAGCTATCAAATTACCAAATTACCAAATCAAAAGGACAAAAAACAAAACTTTTTAATTTGTAATGGAAATGATGTAATTTAATTGTTTTAAAATTAAATCAAAGATTAAAAAGCCTTTGGATTAAAGTTTAATGTTTTTTTGTTGTTAAGGGCGATGAAATAATTATATTGTGCACTTAGAATACAAAAAAACTATTTAATTTTGTTTATTTTTATAATGACTAATGAGTCTAATAGAAAAACCCATTGAGAACTCTTTATTTTTTTTAAATATAATTTATATATATATTTTTTTAAATCTGATTTTGCAATCGAAACTGCAAATCCAACATGATGCAAAACACACATTTAATGTGAGGAGGGATTTTGAGGCATCCATATTTCGAAGATACGTGGAAGTTTGGTAAATGTTTTTTAAAGTTTTTTTAATATATTAAAATAATATATTTTTTTTATTTTTTATATCAATAAAAAAAAAAAACATTAAAATAATTTCATTAAAAAAATTTAAATTATAATAAAAAACATATTTAATCTCAATCTCAAACACCCAAGATCCAGTGAGGAGGTGGTAAAGGGAGTCACGGAGTTTTGATATATTTAACTGGGTAGCACTAGACACGAAGAGTTTGGTAACTGTGAAGGGAGAGGTGCCGATGTACACATACCTCTCTGTCACCACACCCACTATTAATTGTTATATGTGAAAGTAGAGATGACATTTGATGCTGTGGTCTGAAATCAGAATCTCTCCCTCTGTCAGAGGTCAAAGGTGAGACAAAAAACCTGGAACTAAAAGTCGAAGCAAACAATGTGGACACATGGAGATGCTTTAACTCCAAGCTGTCAAAATTAGAAAGCTCAATTCAATCCGAACCAAAAGCTCACTCATTCAACAAGGATGTGTCAACTCCTGTAAAATATTCTACCAACCACTTTGGATTTTTCTTACCAAGTCTCCACAGTTCGGAGCACGCATTTTCATTCGATCATGGGCATCCCGTCATCATGCGCCCAGTTTCAAACTCCTACCTAGAGTCATTGATAGTTATCAAATAGCTTGTAGAGCATTTTTATTTTTCAACATAAGAGGGCTCGAGCTCACTTCATTTGTCAATCTTGATCTTGAAAGAAAAACACTAACTGGGATTATATTGGTTTGCCTTTCCCCTCTTCAAAGAAGAACATTATCTGTAATATTTATATTATTTAGCCCGACTAAATTTGTTAAAGTTAAATAATATAAGTATTATAGATAATAGCACATAAAAAAATCAAAGAAATGAATATTACCGTTAGATGATGCATTCAGATTTTTTATTGAATATTTATTTTTATTTTATATAGAAATGTTTGGGCTTTTCAAAGTTCTTATTAATATAATTCTTATTAAATTTTTTTAACACAACAAAAAACATTTATCTTTTTATTGAAGGGGAGCAGGTTAACTAGAACTTAATAATGGTGTAAGGTATAAAAATTACACATGACACCATAATATCATGACACCTACATTCCATTTCATATTCCATATTAACAAGGGCGGAGCAAGAACATAAAATTAGGGAGGCCAAATTAAAAAATTATTTTAAAACAAGGAAGAGATTAGAAAAAACCTTTTCTTGTTTGGGCCAGCACCTTGCCAGCCCCCCTCCCCCTCCCCCACCTCCACCACTACATATTAATCATGTATAGCCACAACCCTAGTACTCTTCTGGAGAGGTAAAAGAAAAGCTCTTAATCCAAAGTAGGGAATCAGGTCAATCAGATCAACACTAGTGATTTAGAGAACCGGGGGGGTGGGAGGGTACTTTGCAGCATGTAAGGCAACAACATTCAATATTTTGAAGTGCATGTGTCATATGTTATCAATGTTATGCACTTACCATATACCAACCCAAAGCAGGAAGTTGCTCACAAATCTCTATTTTGCTAATGAGTGGTGCTTGTAAGGGTTGAGAAACTGGTGCTTAGTCATGGCGTGCCAATTTTCACCCTAACCAGATTTCAATTATGATATCTACATCCTCAACGGTACATTAGTAAATAAATAAATAATTCTCACGACATTCCTTCTAAAGGGTATATTTACCAGAACAGTTATTTCCCAACATTCTTCTTCAGTTCAATTTCGAAACGATAACATAGAAAACGAAAAAGCTATGGTCCCAGTCTCCCAGGGTTGGTTATGAGCACCCCACATTGCGCCCACTATAAAAAAGTTCTCAGCGAACGTGGAAACTTCCAAGAGAAAAATGCAAAGTGCTATTTTACACCTCTTGTCGGCAAAGGATTAGGAGAATTTGGCTAGAAAATGGAAGGAAGAAATACGAAAGTAAAAGATATGGACTCACAAATGAATTCGACCTAAATAAAATATTGATACATATTTTATGTACAAAAACACCGGAATGCTGCTAAAGTATGGAATGGAGTCTGCAGTAGTCCAGCATAAACTTTTGCAGAATACCATGCAATTAACTACACGAGTCAAAAACACTTCAACTTTCATTCACAACTTTCAACTTCTTTGCCTATGTCCAATGTAGCCTCTTCTAAGCCAGATACTACAATCATATACGAGCAACAATTGAAAGAGATAAATATAGAGGATACAGGGTGATGAAAGCGAGTAAGGAAGCGGCTTTATATAATGAAGTTAGATGCCTGCCTGTTCCACACAGTCTGTAGTTTCTGTATGGTGATCAATGCTAGCGTGCAGTAACACACATGGATGAAGTTGTTAATAAAATAAAACTTCATCACTCAAATCATGCTCAAGTGTGCAATCTGACAAAGCTGGTACGTGGAAGAATGTTTTTCACTGATTCAGAACTAGAACAGAAGCTATGCCAGTAATGGTTCATCCTGCATCACCTTGAGCTGCCTTTTGGCATACACAGTGATGATAATTGTGGCAACCACCGTGGCACAGAAACCAAATACCGTGAAGACAATTTGTGGAGCCGAGAGTGCGTGCCGGTCATTTGAAGCATCTGCCAAGGTCCTAATGACAATCCCACTGCAAAAATCAAAGAAGGTTCAGGTTCAGGAATGCTTTAAGAAGATCTGTCTGCTTGACAAGAATCACACATCTATGAAAAAGCAGAAGACTTGGCTCCCAGGTCTGAAAAACATCTGGCTTAATAACCCTACTGCTATTGACACCACCATGGAGTAGTACACTGAGCTAGCCCAGCATGGTTATGCCCTCTCATTGACAAGTACCAACCTCAAAGTTTAGAAAAAGTGAAAAGGGAAAGGGAGGACCAAACTCATGTGATGCTCACTTGTTCACCCCAAGGAATCAAATCCTGTGGTTTAGCTGCCACTATGCCACTATTAGCACCCTGCTAGAATTCACATTAAAGACCAAAACCTAGGATACACAAAACACACGCCATCCAGTGTGAAGCAGGCCTCTTCTGTGGGGCAAAGAAAGTGCTTCTTTTTTTTTTAAAAAAAAAAGGGGTAGCTCCAAAGGAAATCCTTTGATTTGTTCTCTACAACAGTTAGAGCTGAGCAATGAAGAAGAGGTGGAGGTGGAGGCACTGAAGAAGAGCTGAAGATGAGAACAGATATTTCGAGGGTTGATGATAAAGCCTCAATGGGCATACAGATCAGGTTATTTATGGTAATTTGTAAAATCATTATGATGCACATTTGATTAGGGTGGTGGGAAGAAGGATTTACAAACCAACCAAATGAGAGAGAGGGTGTGAGTACGAATGGCTACTTCTGGACACAAATTACAAGAGGTTTTTTATTGTAAGACCTTAAAATGAGTGCAAATAATTACAGATTTTACAAAGAAGGTAGGGCAACCCATCCCAAGCTTCTGATGCTAAGTGTGACTGAAGCTATATCCTTTCGTATTTTTCCCTTGTCAAGGTATAAAGACTCAAACCCAAGACTCGTCGCTCTCCTTCTTAAGTTATCACATGACTAATGGCTGGAGCCTTGTATTTAGATTTGCAAATGCTTCCATGAAATTATTTTCTCAAGAATAATGCTATGGGTGAGGGAAGAGGTCACAGCAAGGGAGGAATTTCTTACCAGGACAAAATCACATTACTCCTTTCATATATATTTCTACCAAAAGAAAAAATCATATACATCTGACCTGAGTTCTGCAAGTTACTGTGACCAATAAGAAACAAAAAAATTGAACATTGTGTTTCACCATGAAAAGACGATGGTGATCTGTTGCTCTAAAAATTGAGGGAAATAGCAAGAAATGCACTGAGAAAAAATTGACAACTTACACTTACATTAGAGTACGTGAAAAATTCAATGTGCATGCTATGCATTAATGTAAGACTCTAAAATCAGAAGCACACAGACATGAAATTCTTTATGCAGGAGGGGGGGGGGGAGTTCTCACGTATAGATTGCAACGAAAATCTCTGGCACCATTCCAGCCAATGATCCCAAGAAGTAAGGCCCATACTTCACATTTGTTGCAACAGCACAGTAATTATACAGAATATATGGAAATGGAGAAATCCTGATCAGAGCCACAGCTCGAAACTGATGAAACCAGTTTCCTTCACCAGCTGCTCTCAAAATAGCAGCTCTCTTTGGATATTTGTCAAACCACCTCTGTACCAAGTAATTTAGAATAAAATTAGGCAAACATAGAAGTAAGAAAAAAAAGAAGAAGCTATAATTAATTATGAACAAATATTGGCACAAGGTTCATACTCTGATTTTATGAAGGAACAAAGAGCCAATGAAATATGGAAGTGACACACCCACAGCTGCTGCAGTTATTATTAATAGAAATCCAAACCCATAACCGAATGTCATCCCAGCCACCCACATAGAAGGAGAGGATGGTAGAAGTAGAGTTGGGAACAATGCCACAGAGGCAAAGAGCAGAACCACCAGTACTGGAGTGCTAAAAGTCGTTGTCTCCCAATTTATGATAGGGATTATCTCCTGAAAAAATTCATTCGTCAAATAGGGAGCAAATTAAAATACGTTTAAATATCCAATAACCACAATGCACTTCTAGAAACTCCAGCTGGTATAGAGCAGTAATATCATATCCTGCGGCAAGTTTTTAGTGGGATTAGTTACAAAGAGAGTACTGCAGAGCACCAATTTTGAATCCAATTAGAGGAAACGAGGTATCAGAAAAGAAACACCCACAAGATTACAAAGAGCAGATCATGTTCTAAAGCAATATTGCCTACATGCTCAGAAAGAAAATCACATGCATGAAACACCTCATAAGACTCCGACTTGTAAACAATTCTCAACCTGAGCATATATACACATTTGTGATGAGACAAATGTTCTCGACCTGAGCTATAAACAGTTAAACATAACAGAGTACCAGGCAATCTATCTCATAAAATATATTTTAAGGGACAACACAAACCCGTATCACAAAGCATAAAACCACAACACCACCTCCAATAGCATGACAATGTAATAAAACTCCCAACGAAAAACACACTACATTACAAAATCCATAAAAAAATATCAAAACTCACAAGCAAAACCTGCCAATTTACGGGGGGGAAAAAATACCAGTGAAACCACAGAAACATGTAAATGGAAGCATCAGTTCAAAAGAAATAAACCCGAACCACATATACACATTAGCAAAACTACAAAAACATCAAAATTCAGATACAAAATCAACCTTGCCCGTAAGAAATTAACAGCCCATTTAAGAAAAAGCACCAATAGATAACCCTAAGGCAAGCAAATCCCAATCCACCAAAACACCATAACAGAAAAACAAAACTGTGAGCTGAAACAACAGAAAAACACAATTAAAACCAGAATAGCATAAACTTCCCGATCAAAACTAACCTTATCCATCAGAAAGGGGCCAACCCACTCGACACAAGCAGCAGCCAATAACCCAAAAAATGCAAACGTCACAACCAACTTAACCCAATACCAGAACACAGACCCTCCAAGCCCCCAACAACAACCAAAATGATTACACCTTTCACCAGCCCCATTCTCGTCTCTCAAGTTCACATAATCCCCTTTGCTATTATCATCAATTTTATCACCCTCCATTCTAATCCTCACATCTAGCACCACACTGTCATCCTCATAATAAGTCATTGAATCAGAAACCCTAAGAACTGATAAAGTTTGAAACTCTCTGTATGGTTCCTGAGATAAAGGAGGAACAGAGTTTTTCAGGTGATGATTATGATGGGGAAGCAAAGGAGGGATTTGTTGATGAAGAAATAACAAGGGAATAATAATCTATGAAGCATATAAAAAGAATACCAAACACTGCCACTAGTTTTTATGTCTTTTTACTTCTTAGGGACCCTTTGCCCTGTACCTTGATCTTTAGTACCTTTAATCTTTCCGTTAGGCTAGGAGGAACCTTTACTTTGCAGACTGATTAAATCACACACATTCAATCATGTCGAATATTAAAATGTTTGTTTTTTAAAAAATTATTTTTAAAATTTATTTATATTTATTTACTATTATAAAAGTTGGTTAAAAAATATTTTTTAATTAAAAAAATTAGTTTAGTTATCAAAAAAATATTTTTTTATAAAATTTATGATGAAAATACTTTTTAGAAGTTAAGAAAAATTTAAAAATATTATATTATTTATTAAATATAACAATTTTAGTTCTTAAATTTTTGATTGT
>NW_011502565.1:4434-18899 GCF_000495115.2 Populus euphratica | reverse complement strand
CATTACTTGAGTAACAAATTTATAGGTTAACCCGAGTCGATTTAATATATAATTGTGTAAATATTTGAAAAATAACATCTTGATTGTTTTAGTTAAACTATATATTTTTTAGTTATTTGTTTTGTCTTTAAACCTGACAAGTTAACTAAGTCACATTAAGTCAATCCCTATATAATTGTTTTTACTAAAAAACACATTAACAATACCTAAATATTTTTTTATATTAAAAAAATTAATCTGATTCATAGCATAGTGCAGATAACTAATTAGCGTTACCTCTAAACAGGTGTAAGATTACAGATGAATGAAAACATTGACAAATTGTTTGGACTGAATTTGGATAATGATTTGATTTTAAGTGTGTGATAGATTGCAATTTGTTTTTTTTTTACTACCCTAGTTGACAATATAGTAAAAAAAAAAAGGACCAGACAACTTTAGGCCTAGCTCAATGGTAGCTAAATTGGCCACCTAGAGTGTTGCCCAACCAAACAATGACGAACTTGTTGAGTAATTTGTTAGGCCCAATAACCTAACCAAACAAAACTCTTATGCCAAACACCCATCTAGGTAGAAAAAGAAAACAAAGGGAGAAAAGGTTATCATATTAAATAATATTTATGCTCATACTACCCCAACATTCTTGGTTTTTATAATGCCACCTGACACAACTAAATTAACTATTTTAGAAGTTATAAGTGTGAAACTTATGAAATACATTGTTTCATAAGTCATCACATATATAACTTGTATTATTAGTTAGCAATGTAGTTATAAAAGATATCCATGTGGGTTATACATTATCGTTCAATTAAACAATTTATTTTATTGATGAGTTATATAGATGTTCAATAGAGATATTATTTTCCAAATTTTATAATAAGCCTGCAACCTTATTCATTTGTAAGTAAATCCATGCGATCAAAATAATAAAAGATTGTATAAATAATCAAAGGTTATAAGTGTTAGGTTTTCCAAAATATATATATGTGCAACATGAATGGTAAATTTACCATTTTTCAAGAGTTATAAGGATATTGTTAACAAATCTAGAATTGTTTAGAATTTATCAAAGATTACCCGAAAATAAAAAATTTTAGGCTTTAATAATTGATTCGAAGTTGGGTTGTCGTAAACAACAAGTCATTCAATGTTTGATCTTTAATGATCACACAAACCACTGGTGAGATATCTTCTAAACCCTTTTAGGAAAGAGGAATTGCTATAATTTTGAGTGCTAACTCTTTTTTTTACATTTTTTAAGTTTTCAATAACTTGTTTAGTTTTCTTCTCTCTATAGAAAATAAAAGGTATAATATTTTATTTATAAGAAAACTTAAAATCGTATAAATAGAAAAATATCAATTTGTCCTTTGAATAATATCACATATATTATTTTAGAAAATTATTCAATTAAGTCGTTACTTGATTTTTTTTCTAGATCTAGAATTGTAATCGCTTATATTAATTATATTTTAGCCCTTAATTTTGAAAATTTATTTATAATCAAGTCACTCTTGATTAATCATCATAGTTTAATTTATAACTAATGGTTCTTATATGTGTGGCCCATTAGGTTCCGTAATAAACTAACTCACTATAAACCATAATTCTAAATAAAATAAGATTAAATAAATTAATATATTATCATTTAAGCAATTGATAAATTTATATTTGCAGATCAAGTACAATGTCTATCAACATGTCATGGTCCCTAAATATTAGAAAAGTTATAAGTGCTTTGAATTAACCTTTCAATGACTAATTTTTTAATGTAATTATTATCCCTTTATTAATAATGTTATAATTTAAATATTATAGCATGGTGTGTATTTATTATGTCAAATCATGTTTGTTCTCAACACCATAGTCATTAATTTTTTAAATAAGATTTAAAACTATTTTCAAATCTCAATTTACCTTGCACAAGAATTTACATCAATATTTTTAAGGATATATGAAACATTTTCTCTAATTCACTTAGGATGATGAGTTCTTTCTTAATTATTAAAATACCTTCATATAGTACCCACTATTTATTTTTTTGTTTGTTTTCTTTGATTAGGACTGCGTCTAGCAGAATCAAAGTATAATATTCTCTATATAAAATAATTTAGTAATACCAAGTTTAAGGATTACTTACATAATTGTCATATAAGTCTTTTCATAAACATAATTGATCTCCTTATATAGAATTTTTGTGTGGGTTAATTCAATTTACATGTAATCTAATAGGCATCTATATATTATTTCTAGTTATCTCTCGTACATTATTTTAGGAGACCAACTGTTTCCTTTCATAAAGAAAAGAACATAATAGATACTCATCGCAATGACTCTAATTAATGTTTAATCTTAATAGAGCATTGACAAGAAACATTTAGGAATAATGTTTTTATACAATAGGTGTAAACCCTAAGATAAATTAAAAATAATATAATAGAATTTAAGGTATAATAAAATAAAATAGGAAAAATAAAGAGGAAAAAAGAGAGAGTTAAAAATAGAAAAGGAGAAAGATATATGACCAAGTATGTAAATTATTCTAGGACCATAAATGGTCTCGCTACTTTGAGAAATGGCTAAACCAATTTAATTAAATAGTCAAACCATTTTTCAAAATGGCTATACCATTTTGGCTATTGGATTTTTTAAAGCCATTGGTGTACAGTCAAGAGAGAAAATGGTATTTTTATTTTTTTCTTCTTTCCTTTCACCTTAAAGGGCTAAAAAATGATGTTTAAGAGTAAAGAAAGAGTGTTGTGAGAAAGAAGAACACATCCACACTAGAAATTAAAAAAGATTAAAAAGAGAGAACATTGCCTTGGAGAGAGAAAATGAAAAAAAAAAGAGGAAGAAGGAGGAGGCTTGGGAAGATTTTAACCGGTTGGTGTTTGAAACTTAAATTGTAACCATGTAAGGTGTTTAGAACCCATCTATATCAATTTAAACAATAACTACTTGATTTTCATCAAAATAATAGCAAAAATTGATCGGGTTCTAATATAAAATTTAGGGGAAAGTTAAATTTTCTTGAAATTAAACTCCTAGAATCATTGTGGATTGATGAATGAGTGAGTTTACGAAGGAATGCTGAAGAAATTTTGGTGGGCTAGGGAATCCCTAGATGGTTGACTATTAATAGAGTTATTTCATAGTGATGTATTCATGATATCTCTTATAAATTGTGTTATTGATAATGAGAATAATAATTATAAATGATTGACATTATTTTTAGATAATGACAATGAATTTTTAATGACTCGAGAATTGATTTGAATGAGATACTTTGATAGCTAAACCACCCACTCGAGCCAGAACAATGGCTTCAAACATAACAGGTAAATACCTAACTCCTATAAAATTATTAAATTAAGGCATTATTAACATTATTAGAATTTATTTCTTCATCGTCAATATTGTTATGTAAAGTAAGTAAACAAATGAATAATGGAAGGTAAGAAAGGATATAGGTGAAAAACTTGATTAATTACTCCTCAAGGGAGGCTAATTAAGTCAATGAACTATTGACATTGGTATTAACTAAGGATAAATTAAAGTATTTAAAGGAATTTGATTCACCATTTTAGGTTTTGATAACTAATAATATCAATTGATTGCATTTGATATCATCATTAACATCAAGTTTGATTAACCATTCCGAGTTTAAGGTAGTTAATGATATCAATGTGTTGCATTGATGTCTGTATTTTTATAGAACTTGAATAGTTGTTCCGGAATGGAAACTAATGATGTCAAGAGGTTTCTTAACATTATCATTCTTAAATAACAAATCAAGGTACCTGTAAGAATTTGATTAGATACTCTGAAATTAGGTAATTAATGATATTGATGAATCACATTGATATCATCATTATTTTTAACCTTGATCAATCAATACTAGGTAAGGGAGACTAATGATATTAATAAGTTTATTAGCATCAACATAACTTTAAGGAATGAGAGAATGTAAAGGAACATGAGTTACTATTTCCAGGAATTTAAGGAAGCTAATATTATAGGATACCTTGATATTGGTGGATTTCTAAGACCTATAGTAAATTTCTAATGAATGATAACAAATTGATACTAGTGACTTAGTATTAGCACATTCTTAATAAAACCTTTTACAAAGAAGGAAAATGTTACCCATTAATGATAGATAATGAAGTCACAAATATTATTTTAATTTTGGAGAATCAAGGATGATATAGAAAGTTAAGGATAAATGCAAAAAAAAATCATTATTATATACTAATATTTTAGTATTGTGTTGAATCACAAGAATGGATATAGCAATATTATTTTAGTGTATTTATTATTGTTATAGTTACTTCATTATTGTAATTTTTATGTTACACTATTCAAGGTCATCTCATTCATATTAGGAGTATTCCCATCTTATTATGATTTTGTTATCATAGACTAGAAGTAATATGTATCATTTTAGGACCAATTGTAATGTACTTAATGATGTAATAACTATGTTAAACCTCTACTTTTGATGCATGAATATAGACAAATTCTATTATTAAGATGTTTTCATGAATTTTATGTGTATGTTTTGATTTCTATTTTTCTTTAAGATGCATAATTATTTGTGAGTATATTCTTATAGATTTAAGTGAAATAATGATTAGAATTGATGTGGTTGAAATCTAAGATGATTGGATCATAAATGAAAAATGTGAATTAGAAGTGTAAAAGGTCACTGTTGATAACGTAGGACCTTCTATTATAGAGGAAACTACTAAAATTTTGGTAAATTATAAAAAAAAAATATGTATTTTAATAAGCTTGATGGCGAGTTTCTTTGTCTTGGTTATTTTGGATTGTTAGCGTAGAAATCTCATAGTTATAGTAATTTTATAAATTTTTTTGTGAAATATATTTTTTTCAAGGATATTATCCTTACACTAGATTCATTAATAAGATATTTAATGACTATTAAAGTTAAATAAAGCTTTTCTTAAAAATTGAATATGTTTATATGAACAAAGTTAATGCAACATATAACCAATTGATTGGTTATAAGACATATACACTAAGAGTCTTTCACTTGCACTAAAGTTAATCACTCATGTATCAAACACCAAATAACATGCCACTCCACTTGATTATAATACTTTTGTTGGGACAATAGTTTATTAAAAGAGTTTACAAGATTTTTTTTAATGGATACTCGCTCTATCTTTATATCTTTGTTTATATATATATATATATTACTCTTTAATAAAATGAAACTATTTAAGTATATTTTTGGATAATTGATGAAACTTTGTTTTTTATGTTTATGCAATGGTTCCATTGTTATCACAGTATAAAATTACTGGATTAACAATGTTAGGAATTATATTTTATTTAATGGTGAATATTTTAATCCAAATAACTTTTTTTATCTTCTAAGACATAAATGTGTACTCAATTTTAATTATTAAATTTACTGTAATTTCTTATTTGGAGCTCTTTCAACACACAATATTATCATTTAAAGTAAAATATAATTAAACTAGATTTTTTACTTTTAATATTTAATTGAAAACTAGCATCCAAATAATCATAAATTACTAGTTTATCTTTTTTATAAACAAAAAAAATATTCCTACTTCTTCTCAAATAATTAAAATATTATTAACTATTTTTTGGTGATCTTCATCTTGACGAGAATAATATCTATTTTTTATGCTCAAAATATAAAATATATATAATCTTATACACAATATCACATATATCATGAATTCTAGGTAATTAATGAGATGCTATTAGTTATTTCATGAGCCTATAGGCTGATGAAATAATTAATAGGATCTCATTAATTATTTTCTAAGCATTATATAATTTTTTATTTGTGCTACTCTCTTGTAGAAAATGCAATAAATAATTTTAAGAAAAACAATAATTGGTTTTGCAATTTGAAAAATAAAGTAATTTAAAGATAACAATCAATTCTTTTATGAAATTTGATTAACAGATTTAATTCTCCAGAATTCTGAAGTTGAAATTACATTTACACCTAAATAAGTCTTAACTATAGTAAATTATTGAGGAACGTCTTATATTATCGAATCTTATTATTGGCAAAAAACAAACGTTTACCGTGTAGTATCAAAATCATCCCACAACAATGTGCATCCCTGGGAAGAACATAACTTTTAAATTTTGAATAATTAATATGAATTTTAAAGGAAAAAAAGAAAGAAAAGATAGATAAAAAAAATAAAAATTTACCTCTATCAATAAATCACCTCATCACCACAACAATGTGCATTCACAGTAAGAAGAAGATGTTGCAACGACATCAACAACACAACAAAAAACAAATTTCGATCATCATGGGATGCCACACAAGCTACTAGAAGCCCTTGGGCTTCTCTACACATTATACATTTGTTTTTTATTATATTTATATTTATTAAAATATCAAGTTATTTTTTATTCAACTTGATTATAATTATAAGTATAAAAATCAAGTTGAAAATATTTAAAAAAAACTCTTTAGATGTCAATTTTATAAATTTTGCTTTAAATAGTAATTTAGTCATTTTATTATGCTTTATTAATATAAAAAGACTAAATTATCCTTCATTAGTAAACTTTATGAAAAGACTATACTATTCTCAATAGTCACTTCAATGATTTTTTTATGGGAAAGGCAAAACCTTCTTTATATTGTTTCATCTATTTATAAAAAATGTTTTTCCAATTACAATTAACTTTTGTTACTTTTTAGCGGAAAGAGAAAAACCATCATTTTACTATTCCAATAATCAATAACTCTCTTTCTATAAGAGAAATTTTTTTCCAATGCCAATTAGCTAAATAACTAGATAATTTATGTGCTACACCGTGGTTGAATTAAATTTTTTTAACATAAGAAAATATGTAGGTATTACTAATGTATTTTTAGTAAAAAAAAATTAAAATTATATAAAAATTAACTTGATGCAATCTAATAGAGTTGGCATGTCTAAGAACAACCATGATGAGCGATAAAAATATAGTTTAACTAAATAAAAATCAAGATAATATTGTTTATTTAAGTATTGAAACAACAACATATTATATCAACCCAGTAAACTTGTCAAATTTGCTAGCTAAATCATGAGACCCTGATAAACCTATAGAAAGCAAATATAAAAAAATAATTTAACTCAATCTAAAAAAACTCAATGTTGAATGATGAAATTGAGTAAATAATAAATAAAAAAAAAACAACTTGAATCAATACACTAAGCCCATAACCCATGTCAACAGACTGAGATAACTTTATAGAAAAAAAATGAAATGATTTAACCTGGGTTAACCTGTCAAATTCATGACTTTAATAATGAGATTGAGATAACTTTATAGAGAACAAATCAAAACAAATTATCAAGCTCAAATCTCAATCACCACTTAGACCCAATGTTAAATGATGAAATTTGTAAAAATTTTAAGTAAAAAAATGATATAAAAATGAGTCAAATCAACTTAAGTTACCCCGTTAAGCATTATTTTTAGGTTATAAGACTGGGATAACTTAATAAAAATTAAACCAAAACAAATCATGAAGTTTAATTCTCAATCAAATATAATATCAAATGATGAAATTAAAAAAAAACAATTAAAAAAATTGAATCAATTAGGTTAACCAGTCAAACTTGTGACGAAAGTCATGAAATAGAGAGAGCCCATAAAAAAAAAATCTAATGTTGAAGAATTCATAACTCGGATCATGTAACTGATATAATCTCTTAAAAAGAGAATAAAAAAATAAAATGATTTAATCAAGGTTAAATATATCAAAATCTATGACCTTGATTGTGAAACCAAGATATCCCATTGGAAAGTAAATAATAACATGTTATGAAGCTCAATTCTCAACAAGGTTAAATATATCAAAATCTATGACCTTGATTGTGAAACCAAGATATCCCATTAAAAAAGATACAAAAAACTACCCGAGTGATAAAATTAAAAAAATAATTAAAAAAGATACAAAAAACTACCCGACTCAATTTTGGTTAAACATGAAGTATTATTCATGGGTCATGACACCAAAATAATGTAATAAAAAGTAAAAAAAAAAAACAAATCATGAAGTTTTATACTCAATCAAACCAATATTAAAAAAAAATTAAAAAAAAAATAATTAAAAAAACATGAATTAACTTGGTTGACCCACCAAATTATGATTTGTGTTATGAAAGTATGGCAACTCAATAAAAAATAAATTTAATATTAAATGATAAAATAAAAAAATTCATTAAAAAAACAAAAAAAAAACACAAAGCATTATTCTAATGCATACTGCTTTATGAGGAGGTACACAGTAAAACCCCATCCTCTAATTAATTAAATAGTCAATTGGCTTGCACTCCATCATGGGTCATATTGATTTTCTTGAAACCTTACAATTTAGTTCTTTACCTAACTCGAGTTTCAAAATAAATCGCACGGGACGAACCCGAATTAAATTGGTTGATTTCATGGATCCAAATATAATCTTGATGGTAAAAATATAACTTAATTAAATTGATTGATTTCATGGATCCAAATATAATCTTAATGGTAAAAATATAACTTAATTTTTTTAAAAAATTCAAGATGATATTTTTTAAAAAAAAAATTGAAACAATGACATATTGGCTCAAACTTAGTCCCCAAGCGATTTGTGTCATGAATACTACTGAGTTTAATAATATTTTTTAAACTATTTTTTTAATTATATTCATATTTTATTTTTCAATCAATCCAATACTCACAAATAAAATCAAGAAAAAAAATATTGAAAACAATTAAAGGATTAACAACAAAAAAACACTCTTGAGCAGTGGGTGAACTCATCAAACCTATAAATTAGGTAACTTAGACTAACACGTCAAATCTATGAATTGAGTTATTGACTCCAGTGGGATTATAATTTGTTTTTTGAAAAAGTATTTTTATTTAACTACATGATAGCAAAAATAAACGACCACAAAATCAAATACTAATTTTGTAAGATAATGGATTAGGTGGCATGTTGTCTGGCCCAATTCAATTTAAAAAAAGAAAAATGACGCGCTATTTGGTATATCCAAATTCAACCCAATTTGAAGGAAAAAAAAATGATGCATCATTAGACATAAATAAGTTCAACCTAATTTAAAAATCAGGATGCCCAACTTTTGTCTTTTAAACACCAATTTTCAATCTCAAATACCTTTGTAACCTTGTTCAATCCATCTTTAACCTTTAAAAACGCAAAATCCTAGTCCAAAACCAAGTATCAACTCGAAATCTAATTTCTTTCCTAACTTAAGTATGTTTTTTTAGGTATTTTTAATGTAATAAAACACCTAATTTAAACTCTTCTCATCATATAGAACCATTTATAATAAAAGTCTAATGTTTTGGTGGTTAGAATTGTTGAAATGACATCTTTTTCTTTCTATACCGGGTTTTATTGATTGCCCCTCTCTTCTGTTATCTCATAAGAACTAAAAAATAATGAAATTAAAGTTAAGTATTGAAATGCATATGTAAAAAATGCAAAAAACTAGTCTCATTGTAGAAAAAAAAAATGAGGGAAAAATCATGCTTCACCAAAAAATTTGAACGCATCACTATATTACTTTAGCATTACTGTGATATGTTACTTTAGCATTACTTTTTAGTCATGTGTGTTGCAATTCCATATTTGTTCAAAAATAAAATAAAATTAGATTTTAAATTGGGTTTAATTGTGTAAAAAAAATATTTGAAGATTAAATTAAAAATTATAAAAAACTCCACTTTTTTAATTCATAATAAAATATAAAAGGGTGAAGATTGATATGGCTTTACACCATGCCATATAGCTTTACAAAATAGAATAATAGATAACATAATATAGTGTATCCATATTGTCAGCCTTTGCCATTGAGTTGTGAGAATTTGTATTACAAACATGGAGCTCGAGATGCGACAGACCCCTCTACTTTTGATCCATTCCGAATAAAACAAAAACATAACGTGACATGTTCATCGTATATCATGCTTTCGGAACTTGTTCCATTATTGATGTGTCCCCGTCGATATTGTCAATTCTGTTTTATTTAGTATTTGGTTTTTTTCAATTGCAACATATTATGTTTTAGTTTTGAAGTATTTTGATGTGCGGTCTTGAAATTGTATTGTGTGTATATATATATTAAATAAATATAATTTAAATTTAAAAATAAATTAACTTAAAATTATACAATTCAAATTTCAAATATAATTAAAAAAATAAAAGTTGAATTGACATGACTCAATAAATTCGACAGATCCAAAAACAATTTGGACAACTAGTAAAAATATTATTTGACTAAATTATAAATAATTTTTTTTACAAAAAATATTAAAATAACAATATGTTAAATTAATCTAAATCAATTTGAATTAACTTTTCAAATCTATGATCTAAGTCATAAGATCATAATAACCATAAATAATATAAATTAAAACAAATTATAAAACTCAATTGCCAATCAACCTAATATTAAATATGAGTTTACTAATAAATCCAATGTTAAATAATAAAATTAAAAAAAATTGAATATAAAAAAAGAACATAGTAAAAATGAGCTTTCTGAACAAAATTATGAATTTCAATAAAATTATGAAAATATCTTTGGTAGTCTCGCAAAGCCTTTCTAAATTCTAATTGCTTTAAAATTTTAACTTGAAACATAACAATATGTAAGGAGACTCCTTGTAAAATTTTAGTCTGATTTCACAATCAAATTAAGATATATAATTGATACTGTAAAACTGAATATTATTTAAAAAACAAAATCAAAAAACACTATTTGATAAAAAAAATATATAGCCAAAATGGAACATAACATTCTGAATAGAATTTAGATGGAATTAATTTATGGAATGAAACAAGATTATGAGTGAGATAAAATATATTTCAGTTGGTTATAATTTTTGAACTAAAATAAGATATACCAGCTATTTCAAATGAAACAAAACAAAATTAACAATTATGTTACTTTATAATTTATAATTCATAACATTTAAAAAACAATTATAGACATGCAGTTATCTTAACCAAATCGGTTGTTGTTATGAATTGCTTCAAAAGGTTTCCATACCTCACATCGCTTCATTATTGATGTATTTGTTTTATTAATAACATGACTTAGAAAAGCAATTTCAAATAATAAAAATAGAAAATGTATTTTAATAATTGATTTTCTGTTGTATGCAAAAATAAAAATAAAGGAACAATCAATTTTAGGAAATTCTATAAAAACCTCACAAAAAATAGATATTTTATTCAAGGAACTTTTTAAACAAGTATTATGCATATTACTTTTATATATAAATATTTATAAAGTAACTACTAACATTGCCATTAAAAACTTGGAATATTATCATTAAAAACCTATAATCTTAATTGAAAAGTATGATATTATTATATGATTTTTAAAATATAATTGTAATTATTTTAAAAAAAAATTATTTATAATATTCAATTAAAAAAAAAGGGTTAGACCAACCAAGTGTGCATGAGCTTCAAAGTCTAGGCCTACATATTTAGTAGAGATGATCATTTTTTATTTGATTTGATTTTTATTAAAAAAAGCAATCAAAATCAGTTCAAACTGACTAGTTTCGGTTTAGTTCAGTTTTTTTAGATAAAAACCGGTTTAAACCAATTTGGTTCGGTTTTTTCTGGTTGGCTTAAGGGTGAGCATGTTTGGTTCGGTCCGGTTTTAAGTCAAAATAAGTAATCAAATCAAAATTATTTTTTTAAGTTTTTAAACCGAACCGAAAACTAGTTCAAACTGACCATGTTCAGTTTGGTTTTTTTCCTTCCAAACCAATTTAAATCAAAAATTATTTCTAGGTTTTTTCACTTATCATATTTTATCAAGGATTCTATTTTTGTTTTATTTCTAATTTCATATATTTGTACCTTCTGTGCTTATTTTTTGAGAAATCTTGGCTTTCTCAACAGGAATGACTTTGTTTTAAACTTTTTGGGCATGCATGACATCCAAAAACTCAACCCCAATTTTCTTTTTGTTAGATCTTTACCTAAAAATTAAACTTTGCAAAAAGATACACAACACAAAAGGAAAGAATAGAAGTCATTTGACTGGAGAAGAAAAAAACAAAGAAAAGATCAAAAGATAATATGTTATTAAAATGTAAAACCATCAAAATATTATTATTTGAATAAGAGAAAACAAATCAAAGAGGAAGGGTCAAACCCTTACACGCTAGTTTAAAAAATCCCCTTTTTTCCTCTCTAATCTTCCCTCCACTTTGTTTTCAAGCCATCACCACAAACCCACCAAGAAAAAACCCTAAACTCTTCTCTTTCTCCAATTAAAGAGGACAAATGTAAAGAAAAAGGGAGGGGAGAGTTGCAAAGAAAGAGGAAGGGGGAGGGGGAGGGGAGAGATGCATAGAAAAAGGGGGAGGGGTGGCTCCTTTTGTGTTTAGGGAATGCAGAGAGCAAAGTTTAAATTTTAGGTTTAGGATTAGAAAAAAGCATGATATTTATAGTTGTTTTTTTTCAAGTGGTGGTCTAGTTGAACCGGTTAGGTTCGGTTCAGTTGAATCGGTTTCAGACTTTAAAAACCAAAACCGAATTGAACTAGAATTTTTTTATGATTTTTTATCGGTTAATTTGGTTTTTTTCAATTTGGTTTTTTCAGTTATATTTTGTTTGGTTTTCTCAATTTAATCGGCTTATTAGTTTTTTTGCTCACCCTTAGCTTGGCTTGATTTTTTCAGTTTGGCTCGGTTTTTTCAGTTTGGATTTGGCTCAGTTTTTTTTGTTTCAAACTTATAAAACAGAAACTGAACCGAACCAGTAGATGTTTGCAAAATTTTAATCAATTTTTTTCATGAGTTTATTTTTTTGATTATTTTTACCCAGTTTTCTTGGTTTAATCGGGTTTTTTTAGTTTTTTTTTACTTACCCCTAATATCTAGGTTTAAAAAGGAAAAGGCATAAATTTGCATGATCGTTTCATTTATCTTTAACAAAAATGGAAGACAATTCATATGCTTAAGTTTTTTTCTTTCATAAATGCATAAATGATATGTCATCTATAGAGATAAATGTTGTATCACCTAGTGTAACAAATTTTAACCATTAGAGAAGGCTGAAAATTAGAGTTTGGGTAATTTGAATCCTTGAAATCCAAAACTCATCCTATTTTTTTTTTTAAAAAACCCAAATAAATATCATGAAAGCTTTAATGATCTCATTTCCAACTTAAAACACTTCATAATCATTTTAAAAATAAAAAAAACAAACAAAATAAAAAAATAGATTAAAGAGCAAAATTATATTCATAGAACTATCTTCTTCAAGGTGAACACATTGATTAACAACAAAATCATCCTTTCTATTTCCAGAATGTTGCTAGCCAAATGCCTTCTCTTTCCTTTTTCGTTTTTCTATAACTTTCTCTTTCATCTCTTAACATGAATTAGAATATAATAAAAATAAAATTTAAAAACAAGATATAGCTATCTAAAACTACATAAACCAAATATATAAAAATAAACAACATTTATGAACTAAATTGTATTTTTATACGCTTATAAATAATTAGTTATAATATGTACCATAGCAATCCATGTATAGTGCATTTATATTTGCCTTTATAATAGCTAGAACAATAAGTGCTCGATTGAGAATCACTCCTTTGGATGTGGCTTTATGCTTGAAATGTTTGGTAATACTTTAAAAGCTAATATCACAAGCATTTCCATGTGTTATCTTCAGAAACTTTAATTTATAGTTTTTCAAAGTTCACAAGCATCATAGTTAAAAGCCTCAATTTTTCCATACAGACCCGAAAAATGCTAACTCTTTTTTAATTCTACAACCAAAAAAAAAAAAACACTTATAATTCGAAGAGATTGTATAGAATAATAGAAAACGATATATTATTATTTTTAGATTTTCTACCATATATATTATTATTTTCTTTTCCATCAAATGATCAATAAAACATAATCCTTTATGTAAATGCAATCATAAACGAGACAGAATCCAATACTACAATTAATATAAAAGAAAACGAAAATATTAGGAATTAAAGAAAGAGAGAAAAGATTCACAATTAATCTAACATTATTGAAATTAAACTTAATTACGATAAGTTTTTTTTTAAAAAAAAACACATTTTACGCCATGAATGATCGAGAGGGATTGGATCCAGCCTGGACGGAAAGAAAGTTGGAGAAAGTAATACCCATGCCAGGAACAGCAAAAGAGGTCTCCATTAAAAGCCTTTGTTGATAAGCCTCTATAGTCACTCCAGATACCGGCAGATCCTTGATAAAATTACGATAACATTCCTTAAGCTTCTTGAACATGCATAGGTATCGCAGTTTTAGCCACCTCAACCGCGTTCCTCTTAACATCCTCAATAAAAGCATCCTTCGTCGTCGAGGCTTCTCTCCTCCTAGACGTATTATGGGCGGTTTACGCCTACGTAGGGAAA
>NW_011502565.1:0-4055 GCF_000495115.2 Populus euphratica | reverse complement strand
TTTTTACCCTACAGAAAAGGCTACAAATCCATTTCGACGGCCAAGAACCCTCTAATTGGTTTAAAACTTAAAGTCAAACCGAATAAAAAAAAAAATAACATTGTGAGCCTTGATATATATTTTTTTGACATTATTAAAGGATTAAATTATCTCCATTAAAATATTATTTTTAAAAAGAACTTTACTAATATTGATTAATTTTTTCAAAGTTGAAATGTAATCAACCAAAGTTATTTTCTCTTTTTTTTTTATGAGTTTTTCTCTCTTCACTCAGCATTAGGAGACAAAAACACAATAAAAAGAAAGCTTAGGATCTTTTAGTTTTGTTTGCAACTATTGTAATTGTAACTGTGATATTGTCGTCCGAAACTCCATACAAATGAGCAGAGCGAGCGGCATCTTATTCGCGTCCACAATGTCCCGAGACAAAGAAAATGTCCATATCAATTGTTACTTCACAATATTCATGCCTCTCAGATGAGTGATTTGACATCCAAACCATCCTAATCTCGCTGAAAGTGCATTTTTGGTTATGTCACTCTGATCATGACAGCCTCTTTCTCGTCTTCTATTTCTTGATCCTCAATCCTTTTTTTTTTTCTTAGTTTTTAAATAACATCCCAACCAACAAGGTGTTAACCACCAGGCTCATGAACAAAACTAATCCATTAAGAAATTTATCATTTGTGATTTGTGGTCCGTTGATGAATCCATTAATAATAATTTTATCAATGAATTTACTTATAGACAAAGCATGCCAAAAAACATTATTCGCTTCATTCTATCAGTATTTCCACTATTGAATATAACATATCACCAACAGAAAAATCATGTCATTCAATCGATAATTTTTTTTTCTGGCATATTTTCATCGAGGAATTTGACATATAATCATCGTATAATCTGTTTGTTATTCTCTCAGTGATTAAACAATGACAATGATATTTATAATAACTCTTTTCTAACTCTCTAAAATATACTAACGAAATAAACCCTTCAGTAACCCTGTTAGTAATAATTTAAAAATATTTTAAAAAAATCTATTAAACAAAAGTAAAAAAATAATTAAAAATTAAATAAATATAAAAATCAAATATTTATTATAAATTTAAACATTTATAAGTTCAAATACAATTAATCTATGTTCAAATACAACATTTATAAGTTGAAAATTTTATTTTCTTAATATATCATATGTCAAAGCCTAAATAACTATAACTTTTTCAACACATCAATTAACAAACGAAGACAAACATCTATATTCCGACCTAGACTATTAGGATCAGGTACGAACATAGATAAAAACATTAACTTTAGCCTCATACACATCCCTAGTGACAAGTTATAAATTGTGAGTATCATCGGTTAAATAAATTAAGGAGCAGCAAAATGACCCAAATGAGTTGAATTCATCTGTACATAATTTAAAACACACATTCCTTGATTTCACTAAAAATTAAGGATGCATCCTATTAAAATGTTCAAAGTTTCACCACCAGAAGGGTGGACCCTAACTTCATCTACCATATCATTTGAATCATGTCATACTCAACAGTTTTTGGTGATATGAATAACCTTTGTAGTTTAAGTGTGATAAGAAAGTATATAAGTTTCTTATGTGCAATAAGAGTCATTTCCCTACTAGTTCTAGGTCTATAATGAGCATGCACACATGTTCTGCACTCGGTTAACTCTGTATTTTCAAGGTAGTACAACATCCAAAGGTTTGGATACATGTCAATTTTCTAGTATCTTAGATCGGGAGATTTCATCATGGATTTAGAATCATAAAGTTCTTTTTCAGCCTATTCCTTATAGGTAAAATGTTTTTAATCAATTCAACACTTTTTTTATAAGTGGCTTTATTTAACTCATAATATGATTTTATGGTGAACACTTGTGCAACAGTCAATAATTTGCTATGATTTGGGCACACATTCCACAATGGTTCTTTGAAGTCTTTCAAAAGATCAAAAACATTGTCGTGTCTGTATTAAGTTTTTTATCTACTATTGGGCATTGACTGACATAACCTTGATTCATTCTCATATTCGAAGTCTTTTAAAAGATCAAAAACATGATCACGCCTGCATTAAGTTCTTCATCTATTATTGGAGATCGACATAACCCTGATTATTTCTCATCACATTAATAATCATATTTCTATAATGATTATTATTGTCATCTACAACTCCATACACATTGCTAGAACTAGAAGTTAACCTAACTATCCTTTCTACCATGGTCTCATGAGAAACATATAGTTCTTCGTGTATAAACCAACATATATATATATCTGGGTTAAGAAATTTTTTATTTTTACACCTTTTACATGGACATCTAATACCATCTTCGTTAATATTTCTTAGATTAGATAATGCGTAATTAATAAAATCCTGAACCTTATTACAATAATCCATCCTACATAACTCTTTTGGTGAATATTGATATATGATGAATGATCATCCCTTACTTATTTGTGAAACCTATATAGAATATTAATAACAACATTTATTAATTAATTACATAAACTAAATAAATAACAGATCATTGGTTTAACTCATACATATTCAAGCTATTTTAATTGTATAACTAATTTATTATCAATTATATACATAAATTCATATTTCTATATATTTACCAAAAACATCAACTCAACAATAAAACAAGCTCGTTAAATAAGTTATTATTTATTTCATCATAATATACTTAAGTCACAAATTCAAATTAAATTTCATCAATTTACAAATAAATATAATTTTATAAAATCTCAAACAAACCCTAACATGTACAAATCATGCATTCATACAATAAATTTATATGGAAAAAAGCTATAAAATAAGTAAACATCCAAATAAAATACATACACTAAAAAAATATGCAATAAAAATTAATATTTTAAAATTAAGTTCAAATAAAAAATGAATAGTATTGCTTACTTGAAGTAGAGAATCCTCAATAAAATTTGAATCAAAATTTGGATGTTGAGAAATTAAGTATTGGGGTAGTCGAATTTGTAGTTGGAGGGTGTTATCAGTTGCAAAGAAAAATAGAAGAAAAATAAGAAATGAGGGAGGAGAGAGAGAGGAGGGATGCTCATCTAGTTATAAATTAAATATTATAGATGAATTTAACGTCGGTAATTCTATTTGTAAAAATACATGTCATTGTACTTTTTAGTTTTTTTTTTCATTCTTTTTTTTTCACACTGTAATTCTTTTAGTGTATATCAAAAATATAATATTTACTGTTGGTAATTATGAGGGCATATTTAGTAGGAAAAATTCACTGCAATCTATCAATAAAAATATTTCATTGATATATCTATTTGTATTTGTTAATTTTCAAGTAGTTAACCAATAAGAAAGCTCAAATTTTATTTTGATTGAGAAACCAGAGCATGTATACAAATTTCCTATTAGCTATCGAACATGTATTTTGAACGCAGACTATGACGGATATATAGCAAGCCGATCTCTTAGGATGCTAGTATTGTGACCATTCAAATAAATGCTTCCATTTTTCATCGGTCCCCGTTTCTGCAGACTGGTCCTGCAATTAACTACTGGAGGAGTCCAAAAGCTTTGGTGATCAGTAATTTTCATGTGATCTAATTTTCTGGGTGGGTTGGTTAGGTTCATCAGTAATACTTAATTAAAACTTTATTAATATGAATTGGTTGGATGATAAAAGAGAAAACTTATTCAATTATTCACATGATGACATGAGTCGTATAATTTTTTATTTAAGCTTTGCATCCTTGTACTTTAGCTCGTGTACAAACCCTTCTAATTTTGGATCTGAGTATTTTAAGGATAAAATACGTACGTATTTTTTTAAAATAATCTGGAAAAAAAATTGATTTACGTACAATCTGGTTTGATAATATATTTAGTGTCAAATAAAAAAAATACATAAAGAAAAGTTTATCCAACAATTTCTTCAGTACAGACTGCACTGGAAATCTGAGATTTTGATGGGCTTTGGAGTTGAAATAAATGTTTGAGATTGTAAACTTTCATGTTCATTCTTTCATGGCAATAGCTCGACCAATA
>NW_011502572.1:0-18813 GCF_000495115.2 Populus euphratica | reverse complement strand
ATGAGAAGATCTTACTAGATCAATCGAGTCACCAAGTCCAGATCAGTCGGATCACACCGGGTTTTTTTTTTGTTTTTTTTAAACCCGACCCGATTTCAAACCTGAATCCTCTAGATCCGAAGTCAATCCATCAAGTTGAACTGGGTTTCAAAACTATTCTTCAAAGAAGCATATTCTCTGTTTCTGGCAAACTCCATGCCTTAGCGTTTCTAGTAGAAGTCCAGATGCATCCAATTTTGTAAAAATAAGATAAACCGCATATCATAAGAGAGCATACAAAGTGTTAATATTTGTATTGCCATTAGTAATATTCACATGGTTTGTCATTTAACTTAACTGTTGCCGACCAAACACAGAAACGATACAACATTAACTCTCCTATGTCTCAGTATCTTCAGCTATTAGTGGACAACATTTAATGGATTGGGTTTTCCTCAGCATACAAGGGGGCCGTTCCAAGAATATTGATTACAGTCAGTGACGTCAAGGCTCTTCATTTCTTGAAATTTTGAATTTCTGTTTCCAGTTAATCCCCGTCCCTTTTATACTCTACTAGTATTCCCCCCGACTGAGCCTGAAGATGATGTTGGGATCTTGCTCGATAAAATCCCTCCCTCCAAAGGGCAGAACAAGCATGTTTTCCATGAAAGGAACATGAACTGCTGGTCATCTACATGATGCCTCTGTACCTCTGGATATAAAGATAAAATGCATTAATTCATAGTATCTGACAAGGTAGAAATATTGGATTGCATATGCACATACATACAAACGTGATATGCGCGTGCGCGAGGGTGCATAACTGCGTCTGCCTTTGCATGTAACCAATGGCATATAATAAGACAATCCACTGTTTCTGAAAAATGACATAATGGTAATTTAGACCAAAAAGAGGGAACAATTAGTGAATTAAGCAGAAATGTTCTCTCACCCATTTTGCACATGCAAGTATGCCTTTTTCTTACTATTTAACTCCTATTTCAGCAAGTTTCAACTTCAGCTTCATGTTGCCAGCTTGAACTAGTATTTCTTCCTTAGATCGATCCACTCTCAAAACTGTTGCTTTCCTTCCTAGCGAAGAAACTTGCACCATATCACCAACCTCAGGAAGCTCAGTCATTGCTGCTGTGAACATACTAAATTTTAGATTTTTTGCTTAACATAAACCAAGTAAGAACAAGCTGGCACCAACAAGTAACCACTTCTGCATAAAGAAACTGTCTTCCAAACAAGTTCCAATAGAAACTTGTACTTTCATTCAAAAAATACCTGATGGTTGTTTATTGATTTCAACTACTGAAGTACTCATACTCTTTGTAGGCCGTCCATTCTTAGCCTCTGCAGTAAACCAGCTATCACTTGTTGACAGTTGTTTTTGATCTGCTGTAGGCTGAAAAGTTTGTGTTGCATATGCACGAAGCTGCCGCACTTTCTTGTGAAGGATAGAACGTGCCATTGATGCAGCCTCAGATATTTGCTGCATCTTACGGTATCTCTGTTCAGTACCATGCTCCTTTATCTTCCTTCTGGCAAGCTTTAGTTTTTCATGAAGATTTTTTGAGAGCCTAAAAATGAAAAAAGATAGTAGATAGAGCACCCACAAGTTTACAATCCTGCTCTTTACTGACAGTGAGAACTGAACCAAGTGCTGAGCAACATAAGAAAAGGTAAACAAAATCCATCTTTCTATTGAAGAAATAAAAGTGATGTGAGAGAGTAAATGGTCAGGACATAATGATCTTTACTGTAAAACTGTATTCCTTTTAGCTAAAAGATATGCAAGGAAAAAAGAGAAATAAAAGGAGTAAAACAGGTCAAAAGCAACTTGAAAAGAACAATATGCCTGTGGAAAAATAGCCCCCGAGCCTTTCTGAATTGGAAGGCATGCATGGTTCTTGCGTTACATCCAATAACAAGGATAAGGCATTGAGTCATTGCTCTAACTGCAAAATATATTTAGCAGGTGCAGATAGGGACTAGGGATAACTTTGTTCATTTAATCACACACACAAATGGGGCAACAACTTCCTCCATTTATGATAGAAGAATTTATCTGACATAAATTGGTCAAAGAGATACCCCAGTTTAAAACAAACAAACTGTATTAGCATGTTGATGGCCAGAGTTTCAGATCTTGCCTGTTATTATTTGGATGATTTATATTCCAGATGTTACATAATGCACTTCCCAATTGAAATCATGAAGAACAATTTTCTATGTAGTCTTTAAGCTACAGATTCTCACATCAGATGATGCCGTGCCTCATGCAAAAGCTTTTGACTATCTTGCTTGAACCTTTCCATATCAATTATGACCTGCAAGATATTCTAAAGATACAGTACTTGACAGCTTGAAAATTACAATGAAGAAACAAATTTTAATCTTCCAGTAATTTGCTTTGCATGTTGGAGAATGGAGATGACAAAAAGTCTCAATCGAGATATTCAGAAATACATAGTTAAAACAGTAAACTTTCCATTAAGTTCTTTACTCTTTTTTTTCAAGTACAAAGCAGATAATGCATAAGTTTTTCTTTGGATTTTATCACAGTCGAGTGAAAAAAACAACGGTAATTGTTACCAAAAGCGGTCAAAAATCATACAGCTGACAAGATGTTCATGATTTCAAAGTATAACCAAGAATAAACCTTGCATGGGATAGGTCCACGCTACCTCATTAATCTCTGCACTAGCAGCACCATGAAGTTCTCGGGCGTTAGAAACAACTACACTGGGGAGTCCCAATTTTTCAGATATATTAATTGCATTTGAACGACCTATAGGAAAAACCGCAGCTGTTATGTTATGAAGTATAGTTACTGATACAATGAACAATCATGACAAGCAGGCAAGAGCATCCTAACCCACTCTTAAGCACAAGGGAAGTGCATGTTTAAACCAAAAAGCTTTGGAAACCATGCAAATTTTTAAAAGCCCCTACTTCTCAAATGTATAAATTTCTTATCAAAGCCCATAGGTCTAAAATTCACAACCACACCTCATATCAAATGAAAGCTCCATTGTCTAGCGCTGAATGAAGAGAGATGTTTTTGAAATGGAGAAAGGGCGTTACCCTGTGCTATTCTCCTAGTTTGAGATGAAAAGTCACTTCCCTATTTGTTAAAAACCTTTACTTGGGAAAGTGGCAAAAAAATTACAAAATTTTGATTTCCCTATCCGATACTTCTTTTAAATACCATGTCCTTGATATCCAAAAGCGACAGAATAAATAACAAAGGGAGAGATAAAGTTTTCAAACATTATAAATCAAATTACAAGCAATCCTCACATCCAATAAAAACTTAATTAGTTATGCACCCAAGAGGAAAACCTGGTACTCCCCAGAGAATCTTGTAAGTTGGCTCTAAGTTCACTTCATCGAACTCCATACAAGCATTTTCAAAGGCATCATTACTGGCAAGAAGAAGCATTAACACATGAAACTGAGAACATGGAACTGGCAACAGAGTGCTTGTGACAGTACACCATGCAATGCAAGAGCCAGTTAACAATGCAAGACTTGGGTCAAACTAAACATGAACCAGAATGGATATTGATTAATTATGATGAATTTCTCATTGATAAGGAAATATGATCTACAGATATGCAGCATTCTTCATGCAATCATTGCATCTTTACTTGATTTGCTAAATACCTGTACTTCAGGGACTTAAGTTCACCATGATGTGTTGTAGCTATTGTCAGTAAGGCACCACTATCAGCAAAAGATTCCAGCAATGACATCCCCAATGCAGCTCCTTCAAGAGGATTTGTACCTGCACCAACCTATATATGCAATAGATATGCATTATATGTTTACTGGTCTAGATTTATTTGACAAGTCTCAGTAACTAGTAGTTAAATATCAATGAAGTAAAAACAATCATAGACTCACTTCATCTAGTAGCACCAGTGACTGACTTGTGGATTGAGATCGAATGTCCTGCATGGTGAATCTGTTAAATTCCATGGAAATTCTCTTATCTGGAAGATGGAAAATGATTTGAAAAGAAGATATTGGGCATGGTCTAAAAATATAGAGCAGAGATCTCTTTAACAACTCATAATCATTGAATTGGAAGAGCTCCTACTCTCATTGATAAAGAGAAGATATCAAATTGAAGACTGTCTGTTAGTAGAAACACCAAGGTTTATCATTCAACGCACAATCTCATTAACAATATGCAATCAATTTGAAAAGCCTCTGGATGTCTGATAACATGCAAGATACTGGAAAATGAATCAAGAAAGAGGTGACTATTCAAAGTTAGAAACATTGTAAGCAATTTATAGTGCTCTAGCCTGCATATCCATGATTAAAAAAAAATTTAACAGAAACAAACAAAAAAGAAATCTGGAAAGCATATCATCCTTACACTTATCTGTTTCAAGTGGCCAGAGAAGGTAGATAGAGATTGAGACAAGGACTGTTCATCACCAATATCAGCAAAAACAGAATCAAACCAAGGAATTTGTACAGATTCAGATGACAAAACATGAAGACCTGCAATTTCAAACAAGAAGGTTATGTAAGAGAAATAAATGGTCATGAGTAAAACATCTGATGCAATGTCAAATTCTTCCAAGACTAAGCTTTTTTTTTTTTCCAGCATGAGCCATGTGACATAGAATGCATGAAATTTCCACTCTGATTATTAGCATACATCCAGAAACTGGTATGTGGCTAAAATTTTCATCGAGTGACTCTTCTACTTTTCATATATTATGCCCAAAGGGATTACTTATGCTCTTCATCCTTATGCACGATACATTTTGAATTGTATAAAGTGAGATCTTTAAGAACCTAAATCGAATAGTGAAATAAATAAGAAGTTTGCAGTACATAAATCACACTGGAGGAAAGGATTCAATGTCAGATGAACAGTCACATGAAAAAAAATGATGTACAGTGAACCTGATTTTGCCATCATAGCAGCCAATCCAACTGTCTTTAGGCAAATGGTTTTGCCCCCGGTATTAGGACCAGTTATAGTCAGGACTCTTGTTTTATGGGAGATAAAAAAATCAACTGGAACTGGGTGAGCTTGTTCCAATGCAGAAACCTGACAATCAATAGTAAATTTGCCTCAAAAACAGAAACTGTAATTGTTCTTTAAGAAATACATTTAAACACTTTTGAGTTTCATTAGAAAATGAAAGTACAGCCAACTGACGATTTTAATAATCAATCAATGAAATTATGTGGTTACATCCATTCTAAAGATCGAAGATCTAAATATGGCTCTACTTTCCACACCCATCATCCATTATCTCCTTCCAGTTTTCTCTTGAAACAGAAAAAATGCAAGCCTTTAGAATGATTCAAATATTAACCCTATATATATTCATGTACTTGTGTGGCAGATGTCCATTCCAGGGGGAAAAAGAGAGATAGAACATTCTATTCCAGGGGGGAAAGAGAGATAGAACATTCTCAACTAAAAGAAAATGAATGTTGCTCATTAGCCCAGTATAACTTACATCAGGAGCATTACTGCCTTCCTTTTTTGCTTTCTGCACATTTTGTCTATGTTGCTGGAGCATCAAAGGATGATAGGCTTTAGGCATGTACAATAGCCACTCTCTCTCTTTGGGAAATGATGCCATCAAGGTTTCATTTTCTGATAAATAAGTTTCAGTGGAAAAAGACCCATCCAGTTCTTCTGAAAGATACAAACTGGGAGATGCTCCTCTGAAACAAAGACTATAAGTTGCCCGGGCATTGATCTACATGTTAAGAACCAAATCAGATATAAATGTATAATAATTTACCAACAACAAGTGTTTAATTTAAAATGTGAAAGGGAATTGAAATTTGAAAACCACAAATAAAATTGCAGTATCAATATATTTAAAGGCCGGGACAGCTTTCACACTTGCATGTGCAACCATGTTCTTCCAGCAATTGTTCTCCAAAGGTAACAGAAGTTAGAATTCTTGCTTATAATCCTCATTTTATACTATTTGCAACCATAATTGTGACCATAATACAATTCATAGAGAATATTCCAGCTCAATTCCTTTAGCACCTCCAAGCTCTAAGTGATATTAAAGCAATCAAATCATAAAAACTATACAGCGTTGCAACTACACAAACTCAGCTTTCTGATTATCATCACCAACTCTATCTCTTACTACTAAGGTTCCATAATGAATGCATCATATGGAAGAGAGGGACAAGTAAATATGCAGGAGTGAATCTACTAAAAAACATTAATGGACTCTGTGTGTGTGTGTGTGTGTGTGTCTGAGAGAGAGAGAGCAAGAGAGAGAGATAGAGAGATAAGATAGAGAGACATATTGGTTGGGCACCCACCACATCCAGTTGAATTACACTGTCTGATACTTTCTCAATGTCATCAAGATCCCTTCTCATCTGCAACAGTTGCAAATTAAAACAAGATGATTGAAGAAATGATATTGATAATGGATAAAAACAGATAAAACACCTTTTCTGTTAACATCAAAAGCACATCTGCCTCTGCCTTTGCAACTGATGCTCTTGCTTGTTGCAGCTCATCATTTAAAGGAACTGCTGAGAGTGGCTCTATAATTCTTCCAGTTCCTGAATCACTACAGCAGTAAATTACCCTTCAGGAATAACATATAAAGAGCTAAGCTCTTGTAAATGAAAATCTGATTGATACAAAGGAATAGTTAGGGAACAATATTTCAGCAACAGGGTTTTGAAGCTAGCATTTACCAAATTTATTTTGTTATGTATATTTTAGTGATCAGAAGTTGTTCTATAGATTCTCTAAGAACTAAACAGATACATCACTGTAGATTAGTCATCTATATTTTTTATGCCACCAAATAACTAATCAAGAATCAACATGCAAAGTTTCCACAGCCAATGGGCTCAGACTTGCATGATACAATTTTTTCAATGTAAAAAGTGAGAAAAGGAGTTCCTGATGAGTGCTTTCTGCATTATTGATGGCTTATATTAGCATTGAGAGCAGAAAGGTTAGCTCTTCATAGTTGTGTTAGGTTTTATTAGACAGGATTTTGGTCCACCGTGTTGTGACTAGATAACAATGCACCTTCAATCATGTACTATCATGGTGATAAATGAGTTAAATTTTCAGTGGGGAGTATGAATTGTTTTCCTTTGTGCGTGCAGAGTGCATGTGTGTGTGAGAAAGATAGACAGAGAGAATACATGAATTTGTTCATCATTAAGCAACATGTACTTTATATGTAAATTGAAAACCAAATGCCAAGAAACTAATCACACTCACCTGGACAGCAAAAGGCCATTAAAACTTGTCAGCTGACCAGTCCCTGAGTTTATACACCATCTGCCATCAATGTTACTCACTTCCTAAACAAAGAACAGTTACCAAACTAGAATAGAAAAAAAAGAAAAGGAAAAGACAGTCAACACAAAATTATCACTCATCTTACCAGAAAAGATGTCTCTTTCATTTCATTCCTAATCAGGCTGTCCATTAACTGAGACAGCTGAAAAAGAAAGTGATAGAAGGGTTCAAAATGAAGCACCAAGGATGAAAATCATTAAAATGAGTTTTGAATAGGAGTGTATACGAGGAAATTATATATAGCTACTACTATGACACCCCAAGATCCATCAAGAAGACCTCAAGATCCATCGAGAAGGGATACTTAACTACCCAAGTTATTTAGTGGTGCACATTTATCAGATTAAATGCAATCAACTGTTATTCAAATAATAATAATAATAAAAAGCTTCGGTAGAATGCAGAAGAGAGTTTGCACCATCATATAGTAAATGGCATCCAGAAATCAACACCCTAACCAAAGGTCACCCAACCCTGTGCTAGATTTTTTTTTCCCAGGAAAAGGTTGATATGCTCAATAAAAGGAGAACATCCCTATCCTCCAGTAAATTTCACAGGCGAAACAAAGGAAGCCCGTTTGAAGGCCTGACTTTTAACTTAAAAGGGATGGTATTGTTAGAAACTAAACATAGCTTCATCCACTATTTCACGTTACATAACATAACTACACCCCGTCTTCGCTTCTTACAAGAAATTCAAAAGAAATGTAACAGTAGCAGCAAAAAGTATTTGGTAAGCAAGATGGGCTTCGCTAGTTATTCTTAAATCACAGATAGGAGGCGTAACTAGAAATTTATACTAAATGAATTCAATTATGAGAAAAGAAAAGGCACAGGCAGTGTTTTTTTTTTTTTTCCACCTTTTTCTCAAGCAGCTGAACCTGATCACGAGCTCGTTTTAAAGCAGAACTCTGAGACAAAACGGAAAACCAAAATTAAAATCAGATATAAAACAAGAAGAGAAAGTGAAAGTAAACCATATAAGTAAATGAAGGAATAAACATACAGCAGAGTCTTTGACAGAGCCATCTTCATCTATAACTTGTTTTATCACCCTGACTAATGATACATTGATAACCATTTCCATTATCTACGAGATAATAAAAAGAAAACAGAAATAATATCTCCACGCAATTAGACAAAGAAAATATAGAGCTTTTTTCGAATGAATTAATGTGTATACTAAGTACCAACCAGTTGTGAAAGAGGCATAAAGCGATTGTACCAATCAGCATCTTCCTTGATTGCAGCTTTGAGATTGAGTTGCAAGAAATAGGCAGACTCCAGGATAGCAGCAACAGCCATTGCTTCATTAGCATTGATGGGTAACCCCCCCCGTCTAGCATTTCGAAGACCAGATTTTACCTGTATATTTTCCAGTCAAAGAAACAAAAAAAAATAAAAATCAAACACTTGGTGAGCAATTCAAGATTCAAAAACACGAAAAGAAGTAGAAGAGGAGAGTAACTAAGAGAAGATGAATGGAGGAGAAGTCCAAGCGGCAAGCGCCATGGTTGTGCATTTGGACAGCGGCGTTGGTTTCTTTCAAGAGGATCAAGCTGTGTTGGTAGGTGTGATTGAGGGACCATAATTGCTCCTTACAGGCTTCACGGCCTAAGGAAGTAGTGGCGAAGGACGAAACCAAGTCGCAGAGCTTATCCCATTCCAATACTCTTAGACTTGAATATCGAGCGTCATTAACAGATTTCTTCTGATTGCCGTCGTCTGGTTCTGTTAAAATTGACGGGAACGGGGAGGAGGTGGAAGAGAAGGAGCAAGAATTTTTGCGCAATCTATGACGAGGTCTACGAGTGATGTTGATATTTAGTGGGAGACCAGAAACAGCAGCAGCGCGATGACAAAAATATAATATTCTAGTAGGAGTGGTAAGTAATGTTATCCAATTGCTTCCAAATACCACCCCAGCGGTGGCAGTGGCAGTGGCGGAGAGCATTCTCTTGACGAACGCGCTACTCTGTGAGTGTCACGAGTAAGAATTCAAGATACAATTTCTTCACTCTCTGCATTGCTGCGATATTCTCCACCACTGGTCCTTCTGTGATTGACAACTTAGATGGTAGTAGTGATAGCTAGCGACCCAGAAAGAATAATAAAAAAAAAATATTTACTTATAAATCTATTAAAATAATTTATTTTATTTTTAAAATTTATTTTTAATATCAACATATTAAAACAATAAAAAATAAAAATTTTATTTTTTTTTATAAAATAACCTGTAAGCATTAAAAAAAAAAGCCACAGTTTATTTTATAAATGAGAGCGGAGGGATGGAACAGGCAATAATTCTTCAAGGACATGGGGGCTTATCTAAATCATTTGGTTCAAAAATCAGCAGGCTAATCAAAGATGACGTATCTTTCCTATTCATACGAGGTCCAGAGTTTTCGATTCAAGTGTAATAAAATAACAATTTTTTTATTTCTTTTATTTTTAATATCATTATATTAAAATTATTATAAAAAACATTAATTTAAAATTCTTAAAATGAAAAACAGATTAAAGAGAAGAAAGTATCAAACTTCAAAAGGTTTTTCAATTATTATATATTGTTAAAAGGCATCAAACCTTCTATTCTCTCTGTCTTTTTTTATCAGTCTCAATTTAAGTATCCATTTAAATATAATTATTATATATTTTCACTCACTTTTCTTCCGTAACCTTTATTTTTTAAAAAATTTTATTGGAAAGCACGGTAGGCTCAAAGAAATGGTTTTAGCATTTTCGAACATTGATCATATAATAACTCTTTTTTATCCCTAATTTTAAAACAGTTCTAAAAAAAAAATACAAATTTTTTCTGAAAGATTTATCCTTTTTGAAAAAGAATTTAGCCATTTACGAAGCTTATTCTATTTTATTTTGATTTCGAGCTTGCAGTTAAGAATCAAGAACAAAAGAGAAAAGAGAAAAAAAAGAAAAAAGGAGTGCAGGTCAAAGAAAAGGTACGTAGAGTGCAAGAGTAGAGATGGAATTAAAGACGAAACAAGTGAAAGGCGGAATATAGGAAGAAAAAATGAGAGAAGATGAATAAGGTACGAACTCTTATCCCTTGCGTTGTCATATTCGAACTGTCTGAAATTTAGGAAGATTTCGAAGCTCAAACCAAACAGTACTCCAAGCCAGATGTTTTCTTTCTTATGTGCATGTGCAAACTAATGTCACGGTATGCTGAAAGCCATCATTTAATTAAATTTATATAATTAATAAAAAAAATAGAGTTGTTGGCATAATCAGTCAAATATAAATGAAAATAAGTTATTGACCTAATTTATAACATAATTAGCATAATGATTTATGGTATTTATCCCCTTATTTTTATTTATAAATAGATAATACCTCCAAACTTATTTGGTTTGAGCTTCGAAATCTTCCTAAATTTCACAGTTGAACATGGTTAGTTATTTTTTGGCCGATAATGTGTATTTTACGGGCCAAGTGATCAGAACAGTCTATCAAGCTAAATCGTGATCTAGGGGCCTTCTCAAGGTGACACCATGTTGAACTTGCAGCAGGACAAACGATATCTTCCAATTCTGGGACAATGACATTATGCTATAGGACATGTGGAAACTAAGAATTACATCTCAATCTATCTGATCATTGCCGTCTCCTTGACAATGCAGAAGGTTACAACTACTATAGATAACTTAGGAAACAGCTATACATACTCTTGCTCTACACTAAATCCAAGTACAAAAATCCATCCAGGGAAAATTGAGTCGTGGTATTCATAAGAAGGTTTCTGCCATGATGTAGTGAAAACAACTTTACTCTATTAATGTTCAAACATTAATGTGAGAGCAAGAAGTGAGTGCTAAAGTCACGAAAGTTTGAAGACGTCATGATTCTCATTTGTCAGAAATATGCGCGGGGAGATTTCATGTCTGACAGAGAGCAAATTATTTTCAATTCTTGATTAGACAATTCCAGCAGACAATTCTGTTTCGTTTATCAAGGACGACAAAATACAAGTAAATTAACTTCAATGATCGGAGAAAAAGGAAACTAAGACACACTGCACAAGAAATAATATTTTGGATCAAACTGGCTTGCTATTGTTATCCATAGATGCAGGGTTAATTGATGGCTCTTCACCCTTCTGATCGTCCTTGACGGCGAGCATGACTAGGATTGCAAGCAATGGGTAACTCACGGTGGTGAGGGACCAATTCACAATCAACTGGCTAAGTAATGGAACTTTGTGTGCATCCACTTGCCAGGCAACTGCGGCTCCTGCACTCTGCACTCCCTTGTAAAATCCGACATATCTGCAATTACATGCAAATAACATAGTTTAGCATATGATAGATAAGACACACAAACCCTTCAATTACTTTTCACCTATTTCTGTTTCCCACATAACATGAATTACCTGCTAAGAATCTCAGAGTCATCAGCCAAGGCCCCAATCACCCAGTAGACCATGCTTTGGAACATGGCATCTAGCAGTCCGTAACTGAAATACAAAACGAAAGGCCCTGCGAAATCGGAACCGGAGTCCTTGAAATCCAACTTGGGTGGTAGATCATTGTGTTTATATCCTACCTGCTTCGCCAGTCCACCTGCCCAGATAGCAGTCCCGAGCGCAGCAACAATTCCAATCCCAACAAAGCCCCTCTTCCTCCTACTCTGGAAGCTGAAATCCAATATGTATCCAATCCCAACAGAACCCACCATCTGGGCCCCCCAATAGAACACATTGTTCAATCCCCTTGTCCTCAAATTAAAGAGTGCCCCATTCACATTATTGAACTGGTAACTGTAAAAAAAGTTGCTGGCCCAGGCAGCAGGAGCAATTAAAAGCATCTTCCAATTGAAGAACAACTTAACAATCTCCACAGCCTCAGTAGACATCTTAGAGTACTTGATGTTTGTGCACCGTGTGCCATCATCGCGAACCACTTTGCTCGGCGGCAAGATGGCTAATGACAGCAGAGTCCCTGCCGTCATAAAACACATGAATCCAATATAAGTCCCATCATTAACAGAAGCAGCCTCACTCCGATTGTAGTTAAGAATGAAAGGAATCAGCCCACCAATAACACCTCCCATGTTGAAAATGCTCCAAAACAGAGAAATATAAGTCCCCTTACGATGTGGGGGAGGATAAGAGGTCATGATCGCCCCTTCTCCAGCCCATAAGAAACCAGCACCGATGCCAAGAATGGCACCAGCAACAATAGCAAAAGATTGATGCTGTTTGTGATTGTAATAAAGAAAAGAGCCCGCATATAACACGTAAGTGCTGCAGCCAGCAGCTAAGGTCAAGCGAGGACCAAGAATGTTGTAAATACCACCACCAAGAACGCCAAAGATGGCGAAGGTGGTGTAAAGGGCGGTGTTAGCATTGTTGGCGGCAGTGGGATTCACCTGGCCACCACCTCCCATACCAGAGAGAGCATTGAACATACCAGGACAACAGAAGCAGACGAGTCCTATGAGGGTGACTTGGACCAATGGTGAGTTGTACCTGAATCTTGATTTGGTTGACACTTGGTTGGCGGCTGATTCCTCATCTCCTTCGAAACCCATGTCGGGTCAGGATTGTGTTGATTGTTTGTTTCCTGGTTTTGGAGAGGGGGGGCGGGGGGCTGGTTGTGGGGGGCTGTTTTGGAGTTGTTGATCTGGAGAGGAGATGAGGATGAAGAAAGATGGGTTGAATTTATGGACACTTGGGCTTTTAGCCTTCTAGCCCTTCGGCTAGCGAGACAAGGAGAATGACGATATCAGATTCGTCAGAGAATCTGCAGGCCTCCTATTAGGATTGGCATTCTCACCCATCCATCCATCCTATATATTTATTTTACAAAAATAAATTTATTCATGTATTGAGATTTATGGTGCAGTTCTTCACGTCACTGAATAATATTTAAAGAGTGCATGAGAGTAAGAGTATTGCAATGATTATGGTTAAAAATAATTTTTTTTATTTTAAAAAAATTATTTGTAACATTATCGTATTAAAATAATAATTTCAACTGTTTAAATAAAACATTTTAATTTTTTTTTTTTAAATATAATTTCACCTGTGTTTTGTTCTATCTTATAATATTTTTATTAGAATTTAGCATTTTGGGCACAAATGTCACAAATTGGTGGAATAGACTTAATAAAAATATTTAATCGGAGAATCGAAAGGTCGGTTCTCTCTATATTAATCCCAGGGAGCGTGGGGTGATATCGATTGGGACATATAATTTATTTGAGTGCAACTCCTCACTAAGAAAAGATATAATTCAAATGAAAGAAACAAATATTAAAATTACCTGGAAATTGACAGGAATTTAATATCTACATCTAATGGGTGTAATTGAAATAAGAAAATAAAAATAAAAGGGAAATAGATTTGGAGCACCACTTCCACATAGTTAGGCAACATAGTATGACTTTAAGTTGGTAGATTGCTTCGATGTTTTGTTACCTCCAGGTAGGGTGGGTGGCTGAGAGTACAGGAGACAGAGAGAAGGTGGATACCAGAATCAGCTGTCTAACACGCTGTAAATTGCTGTCGAGGATCCAAAAGAATCCAGACACAAGATCTAAGTGGATAATTTTGTTCTTTAGTATTTGGAATCTGCAGCCACAGTCAACTCCCTCAGATGCAAATGAATATACGATACCCTCTTTTTTTAATTACTATTTTTATCATTGCTGATATCCTTTTTACTATTATTATTGCTGAGAGAAAAATGATGCCGTAGAAAGCGGCACGAGGGGAATGCCCCTTCGTAAAGCTTGATTTTGAACAACTGGCAAGCAAGAGAGAGCCAAGAGTGATGTCATCTGCTCTCATGTGAAAATCGCAGTCTACAAAAGTCAGCCGGCGGGGCCGGCGCCTCGTTCGGATCCATTCGCTATCCCATTTGATGCCAAGAGGAAGAGTTGGAGCTAGCATTCTTGCAGGGTTCACGCCAGATGACATTCTCTGCTCTTTTTGGTGGTATTTCATTATAATTAACATAGTAATCATAAACTAAACTCTAAATCTTTATAAATCTCAAGTGCTGTGAGTTAGTTTTATGAAAAAACCCAGTTTTAAGTCGAGATCAAAATCATAAAGTCTGGAACAAAGCAAAAAAAATCCTCATGGTTAATCTATCTGATCATTGCCATTTCCTTGACAATGCCTTCAAACTCATCGTTCTCTGTCTTGCTGGTACAGGAACCGGAAAGCTAAAATCCCAACCCCCTTTTCAAGTGTCCATAAATTCACCACCTGTATCTTCATCTTCATCCTCATCTCAAATCTCTCTCTTTCAAATACCAGGAAACAAACAATCAACACAATCCTGACCTGACATGGGTTTCGAAGGTGATGACACCCAAGTGTCAACCAAAGCAAGATTCAGGTACAACTCACCATTGGTCCAAGTCACACCCATAGGACTTGTCTGTTTCTGTTGTCCAGGTATGTTCAATGCCCTCGCTGGTTTGGGAGGTGGTGGGCAGGAGAATCCCACTGCTGCCAACAATGCCAACACCGCCCTTTACACCACCTTTGCCATCTTTGGCATTCTTGGTGGTGGAATTTACAACATTCTTAGTCCTCGCTTGACCTTAGCTTCAGGCTGCAGCACTTACGTGTTGTATGCAGGTTCTTTTCTTGATTATAATCACCAACAGCACCAAGCTTTTGCTATTGTTTCCGGTGCCGTTCTTGGCATTGGTGCTGGCTTCTTATGGGCTGGAGAAGGGGCGATCGTGACCTCTTATCCTCCCCAACATCGGAAGGGGACTTATATTTCTCTGTTTTGGAGCATTTTCAACATGGGAGGTGTTATTGGTGGGCTGATTCCTTTCATTCTTAACTACAATCGGAGTGAGGCTGCTTCTGTTAATGATGGGACTTACATTGGAATCATGTGTTTTATGACGGCAGGGACTCTGCTTTCCTTAGCCATCTTGCCTCCGAGCAAAGTGGTTCGCGATGATGGCACACGCTGCACAAACATTAAGTACTTCAAATTTTCTACTGAGGTTGTGGAGATTGGTTAGTTGTTCTTCAATTGGAAGGTGCTTTTTATTGCTCCTGCTGCCTGGGCCAGCAACTTTGTACACATTTACCAGTTCAATAATGTGGCAACTTTTTTTACAGTTACCAGTTCAATAATGTGAATGGAGCACTCTTTAATTTGAGGACAAGGGGATTGAACAATGTGTTCTATTGGGGGCCCCAGATGGTGGGTTCTATTGTGATTGGATACATATTGGATTTCAGCTTCAAGAGTAGGAGGAAGAGGGGATTTGTTGGGATTGGAATTGTTGCTGCGCTCGGGACTGCTATCTGGGCAGGTGGACTTGCGAAGCAGGTAGGATATAGCCGCAATGACCTACCTCCCAAGTTGGATTTCAAGGACTCAGGTTCCGATTTCGCAGGGCCTTTCATTTTGTATTTCAGTTATGGGTACTGGGTGATTGGGGCCTTGGCTGATGACTCTGAGATTCTTAGGAGGTAATTCATGTTCCGTGGGAAGTAGAAATAGAAAAGTAATTGAAGGGTCTATGTGTGATATCGATCATATGCTAAACTATGTTATTTGCATGTGATTGCAGATATGTAGTATTTTACAAGGGAGTGCAGAGTGCAGGGGCTGCAGTTGCTTGGCAAGTGGATGCACGCAAAGTTCCATTACTTACCCAGTTGATTGTGAATTGGTCCTTCACAACAGTGAGTAATCCATTGCTTGCGATCCTAGCCATGCTTGTGATCAAGGACGACCAGAAGGGTGAGGAGCCATCAATCAACCCTGCATCTATGGATAACAATAGCAAGCCAGTATAATCTAAGTCCATTTCTGCTACTTAGATGATTCAAGGGTAATCCAAAATATTATGTCTTTTGCAGTATGTCTTAGTTGCCCTTTTCTCCGATCATTAAAGTTAATCTATTGTAATTGGTATTTCTTAATACACGGAACAGAAGTGTTAGCTGGAATTGCCTAATCCAGAAAGAAAGAAAAGTTTTCTTCGTCAGACATGAAATGTCCTCTTGCATATTTCTAACAGATGAGAATCTTGATGTCATCATACTTCGGTGATTCTTCATATACTTGTAGCTCTTACGTTACTGTCTGAACATGAATAAAGTAAAGCTGTTTTTCACCACATCATGGCAGAAACCTTCTTATGAATACCACAAGGTCAATCTTCCCTTGATGGATTTTAGTAACTTGTATTTAGTGCAGAGCAAGAAGTATGTCTTGGTAATTCCGAAGTTAACTGTAATAGTTGTCACTTTCTGCATTGTCAAGAAGTTGACAATGATTAGTTAGGTTGACATACCAACACTGCAATCGAAAACAATAAATGAAATGCAACAAGATAAAAGTAACAAAGAATTGTGCCAAATAGTGTGGTGACACACAAATTCTAATTTAAGAATTATTTTTTTCAAGTAATCTCTCTTTCAAAAAGATGCATAACTTTCTAAGTAAATCTAAGAACTAACCTGAATAAATAAGAAAACTCGAGAATAAAATAAAAAACTATAAAAAATCATAAACAAACTAAGAAATTCAAAAATATAAAAAGTAACAAAACTAGTTTAAAAGCATCTTTCAAGCTTAATTTGGAGGTCTTGCAGGCCTTAACAGGTTAAAATGCTATCAAACAAAGTATAAAATTTAAGTACAGGTCAATAATTAAATTAAAAATCATGAATTTTTTACAGGCTAATTATTCAGCATGACCTAAACCTCTTCTTTGGAATTTATATTGAAATGGGAAGGCAATCCTTGAAGGTTTTTTTTTTTTTTTTAAAAAAAAAGAACAGTGATTTCTCTCTGACTTCCGTAACAGGACCTAGGGGTAAATCTAATGCAGCTGTGGAGCAGCAGTCTATTCCCTTTAGGAGAAGACTCAAGCCAGGATGGAACGGGATAGCATTGGTACGGAAACGCAACCATGTTTTGCAAGGGCTGTTACCAAAGAAACCTTCTCTCCAATTTTGAGCAAATGAAAATTCAGGCTTCCCAGTGTAAGAACGATTATTGTGTCAGCTTGTAACATCGTCGTTGAAAGTTATCTTAGAAAATTAACGCAAGCACTTGACCGTTGTTGCCTTTTCACTTATCAGGTTCGATTTTCCACCACAAGTTGTCAAAAATATGTCTTAGCAGCAAAACGAAAACAGAAAGTATCTACGAACGCAGAATGAGAGAGAGAGAGAGAGACAGCCACACAAGTTTGGCAGTACCAGATGTAAAAAACCAATAATCTCATATCAACATTTGGAATTTCTTGCACATATGATTATCTGTTTTATAAATGTCTGTCATTACAATTTATGCTCGTTCAGATTACACGGTAACTAGTGGAGCATCTGTATTTGCTTCTTTGGCAGGAGCCACATCCAATTCCTTCTTCTCAGTTTCCTTGGCCGGCTCCTCGGTGATGACAGAAGTGGCCTCAACCTTGTCCTCTGATTTAGCTACAGGGATTTCATCTTTCTTCTCAGGCTCATCGGGTTTCTCACCCTCCGGTTTTTTCTCATGGACATCTACCAAAGGTGCTTGTGTCTTGTTCTCACCTACCTCCTCCTCCTACATTAATTCACACAAACTGGATTGTAAGACTAATAGTTACGTGATTAAGAGATCATTAACACACACACACAAAGAAAGAAAGAAAGAACGATAAAAAGGTAATTAACATACCTGAGCAACGGTCTCTCCCTCAGCCTGGCCAGGGTTGACAGGAGCTTCACTTGGGAGGGGCTCTGGAGGCAAATCATCAGAGCCCTTGAATTTACCCGCACAGCCTCCCATTATGTTTCTTACCTGTCGGATGAATGCGGGAGTCTGAGGAGGCAGAGAGATCAAAATGACAAATACGAACAGCTACCAGTTCCCAAGAAGGCGAGTTAAGGTCGAGGTATCAACTTTGATAATGATGGGGAGCATAATATAGCTGCAGAAGCTTTCTATATTTGGGACAAATTTGTTTTTGGAAATCCAGTCCATGACCTTTTCCTATGGACAGCATGTTTGTAAATGGCGACTTTCATGTTGGAGCCAGACAGCCATTTGCACTTAAAAACTCGTTGTTTCGTTGGCTCCTAATGTCTTTCGCTGGCTTAACTCCTACATGTCCGCCCTTGATTACTTAGATCACTGGGTAAGTGACCTGCACGACGTTATTACTCGATATAATTATTTTGCAATGTAAACAAAAAAGAAAAAAATGTTAGGGTAATGTATATGTTTTTAAAAAGAGAAAAAAAATATTTCACTCGAGGTATTTATTCAATTGAATTTAATAAATTTAGTTAATTTAATAACACAAATAAAAAAAATATAAAAATTACAAATAAAGTGAAAAAACACTAATAATACAAAAAATTAAAAAAACTTGATTTAAACCCATATTAGTTTGCACATCAAATATAAACCTGGATTGTGACACATGTTAACCCTGTTAAAAATAAATTAAATAAAATTATTAAATTTAATTATAAAATAATTTAATATT
>NW_011502592.1:17765-18561 GCF_000495115.2 Populus euphratica | reverse complement strand
AGATTGTACATATCTCCATTAGCTGTATAAGGTTGAGTTTTACTCGGTGCCTCATAAGTACCCGCGGTGTCCCAATTTTGAGCATTTTCATTTAACAAGTCTAAGTACTCCATTGCTTCATCAGGGTCTTTATCTTCAAAAGTTCCATTGCACATCAATTCAACCATTTGCCTATCTTTAGGTGTTAACCCTTCATAGAAATGTGAAACCAATCTCCATGTTTCAAAACCATGATGAGTGCAACTACTAAGCAAGTCTCGATACCTATCCCAACATTTGAAAAATTTTTCTCTTGGTTTTTGAGTGAAAGTGGTGATTTGTCTCTTGAAAGAGTTTGTTCTATGAGATGGGAAAAACTTCTTTAAAAACTGTTGTTGCATTTCATCCCAAGCACAAACTGTTGCTGCACTTGATGTACGTGACCACACTCTCATGCACGTATAGGAATAAAATAAAAGGAAGAAGAAAATAAAAGAAGAAGGAAGAAAACAAAATAAAGACAAACAAAACAAAAGAAACAAAGTTATATACAAGAAAAGTAAAAGGAGAAAATAAAATAAATATTATAATTTATACAAGGACTTACCTCCCTGGCAACAACGCCAAAAACTTGACACAACTAAAAGATTGATGTCTTCTCCCAAGTGCAGGAGTGTTGAAGTAATAAATAACCTGGCAAGACCGGGGTCGAACCACAGGGAGGTTAATTGTACAAATTATAAACAACAATTATAAAACAACAATAACAACAACAGCAATAGTAATAATAATAATAATAACAACAATAACAACAACA
>NW_011502592.1:10420-17720 GCF_000495115.2 Populus euphratica | reverse complement strand
ACAACAGTAATAATAATAATAATAATAATAATAAAGAAAGAGAAGAAGAAGAAGAAGATGATGATGATGAGAACTTTGAGATGAAGTATTAATGTAACAATTAAACAATGATAATAACAAATGTCAAGGTTAGAGGATCCACTAATGGTATGTCAAACAAGTATAGTATAAACTCTTATTATTCAATTGGAAACCACACATAAAGGAGGTTCCAATCAGATTATAGATTGTTAACATGATTACATTAGTCATCTTATTCGATTAATGCTAATACTTGTAAATCTCGTCAAACATTCATGATTATAACTTATGTTAACAACAAATCAAGTTCCTTTCATAGCTCAGGTGTCGGCTATACCATACATTATGGGCTATGAAAGTGCCAAGCATTTGTTGTACCAAGTGTTATACAACATAAATCAAGATTAATCATTTAACAAGCAAAGTATTAAAGAGTGAACAAGATAACAAATATAAAACATGTTAGTATCAAACATTAAAGTCCATATTAAGTTTACATTATACTTATTCTTACACCATTAGTGTAACCTTTTCACCTTGACATAAGTAACTTAGCTAGATGCTTGACCGCTTTTTATGATCGGTTGTTTTAACTCGCAAGTGCACGAGTGTGCGATGTAGCAATTAACTCGGTAAGATCGAGGTCATATCCACAGAAGGCAGTCTTGGGTTAATGGGAGGTGTGTCAATAGCTGCATTTTTAGGAGGTAGTCAAGTTTTGGGGGTCGTCCCTGAAGCTTTGGCACAAGGGGACATCATTGGAAAAACAATTGGAGAGGAACTTCAGGTCTCCACAATGTCGGCTCGAATGAATGCAATGTTTAACCATGCTGATGCTTTCATTGCTTTACCAGGTGGTCTAGGCACATTGGAAGAGATCTTTCATATTTCCTCTTGGGCTCAATTGCACATTCACCATAAACCCATAGGTTTGTTAAATGTTAATGGTTATTATGATAAGTTGTTGTCTTTTCTTGATCATGCTGTGGAACAGGAATTTCTAACATCTTCTGCACGACAAATCATAATCTCTGCTGCTACTGCTGAACAGTTGATTGACCAACTACAATCTTTCATTCCTGTGATTGATCCTTCCATGAGTCGCATAAATTGGTCATCTACGGGAAGCCGTAAAAAGCTTAGATTGGATTTGAGCCTTCATTTGTGAATTTTTGTGTCTTTTGGTTTTATTATTGTGTTTTGTTATTTCTTATTTTTGTTTCAGTGTGTTTCAGGTTTTGTCAGTGTTCGTTATTTCAGGTGATATCTTTTATACTCTATCTTTCTACCTTAGAACATTGAGGACAATGTCTCGTTTTGGTTGGGGGGAGAGGGTAGTAGTTGATAAAAAAAAATTGTTTTTCATTTCATAAAGCATGTGCATAATTGTTGTTACTAGGATGGCAGAGTAAAGGAGTTCTTTTGTTAAAGTGACTCTTGAGACGCATCTTAGTAACCATTCTTAACAAGGTCTATTATAATACTTCCTGAAATATTCAGGTTTACAAACTCTCGTATTGTTACCGCTTAATTCTGCTCATATATTTATTTAACATGTATTCTTAAACCTTAATTTACACACACACATTTTAACATATGATTGTGGGTTGCATATTGGATTATTACATTATTTATGTTCTTTTGTTAAAGGTAACAACTAAGGGAAAGGGATAATAAAAATATAAATAAGTTTGGTTTCGTAGCCTCCTTAACCTAAGCAATTAAGCCTGAAAGGGTGTTTTAACACCTAATACCCTAAAGTCAACTGACTTAGGAGCTATTGGCTCAACGCTTGTTACATGGGTTGAGGAGAAAAGCTTAAGGGAATCAAACATTACACTATCTATGTATCAGTATCGGCGACCCGAGTTACTAAGCTCGTAGGAGTGTCTCAACACCTAATGCCCTAAGACCAACTACTCTGGGAGTCATTAGCTGAAAGCTTGTTACATAGGTTAAAGATGCATGATGTTTTTAAATTATATGTATATATATTTTAAAAAAAAAGAAAAAAAAAGAAGACAAAAATAATAATCCCAACCCAAGGAAGTTCACCTTAAACATTAAAACAAAATTTTTGTTTTCTTCCAAGAAAAGCCCTATAATTATGTGTTGATATATTGAGCACAAAAGAAAGGTTTATGAATATCTTGTTAAGAAGTATTGAGCAGATATATAAATTTAATGAGAGTTTGTTTATCTGGATAGATTAATGAAAGTTAAATGATGAATACCTTGCTTTGTGGAATTTGCAAATTATTTTTCTATTTTAACACTTTGATTACTAGGGACTAGTAATAAGCCTGGTTGGGAGGTATGATTAGTACTTAAAAGTGCATTTTTATCAAGGTTTTATATCATCATTTTGCACTTGAAGTATCAATAACTCGTTAACTAAAACATGTTTTATAATAACTTATCTAGTAATATAACATACCTATAATTTATGGTAAATGTTTATTTTTAATGCAGGCCTATCACATAAATGAAACGATTGATTGATGAATTTAAGAATTGAAATTGAAAGGACAAAGAGATGGCTAAATTCTGAAAAGAGATGTCGGTGTAGTCCATACTGGAACGCTGTTTGGTAATGGGATCATCTCTGGAGCTGTAGATCTCAGATTTAGGTCCACTTTATATGGATGAAAAGGTAAGACATAGGCCTATAACTTTCATATGGAGCCCAAGATCTAAAAATGTCATTTTCAAGTCCAAATTAGAGCAACAACAAAGAATTCTGAATCTATTTTCCAGCCCGAGCACTTTTCAGTGTTTGGCCCATAACTAGAGTTCTAAAAGTCCAAATAAGCTGAATTTTTTAACAAGATAACTGAGACAATTGCCTACAACTTTCATGTTTGCAACTGGTTTCAATTTTGATGTTATCAATGACGTTTTAGGCAGACAAGAGAAGATAAGGATTGTCACCAAGTCAAGAGTTGGCCACCCACTCATCAATAAGTCATCAAATCAATAGTTCCCAATTTGGGCCTATAAAAGGAGGCATTTGCCATGCATTTAGGTATCTTGGTTTCCAGATCAAGATCAAGCTCTTCATTTCTCTCTTTGTATTTTTTGTAATGTTTATGCTTTGGTTTCATTAATATTAAGCTTATGCCTTTCATTTACTTAGTTAACTTTTATCTTATTTATGTTCTTATTTTGTTTATTTATTTTTCTTTCTTTTATTATGTCTAGCTAAGTTTATTATGTCAATGTGAAAAGATTACACTAATGGTGTAAGAATAAGTATAGTGTAAACTTAATATGGACTTTAATGTTTGATACTAACATGTTTTATATTTATTATCTTCTTCACTCTTTAATACTTTAGTTGTTAAATGACTAATCTTGATTTATGTTGTATAACACTTGGTACAACAAATGCTTGGCACTTTCATAGCCCATAATGTATGGTATAACCGACACCTGAGCTATGAAAGAAACTTGATTTGTTGTTAACATAAGTTATAATCATGAATGTTTGACGAGATTTACAAGTATTAGCATTAATCGAATAAGATGACTAATGTAATCATGTTAACAATCTATAATCAGATTGGAACCTCCTTTGTGTGTGGTTTCCAATTCAATAATAAGAGTTTATACTATATTTGTTTGACATACCATTAGTGGAACCTCTAACCTTGACATTTGTTATTATCATTGTTTAATCCCTACATTAATATTTCATCTCAAAGTTCTCATCATCTTCTTCTTCTTCTCCTTCTTTTTCTTTATTATTATTATTATTATTATTATTATTATTATTACTGGTACTACTACTACTACTACTATTACTACTACTATTATTAGTATTATTATTGCTACTATTATTATTGTTGTTATTATTGTTACTATTGTTATTGTTTATAATTGTTGCTTATAATTTATACAATTAACCTCTCTATGGTTTGACCCCGGTTTTGTCAGGTTATTTATTACTTTGACACTCCTGCACTTGGGAGAAGACATGAATCTTTTAGTCGTGTCAACTTGCTAGCTGAAAATGTTTAAAATTGGGACACCACAGGTACTTGTGAGGTACCAGGTAAAACTCAACCTCATACATCTAATGGAGGCGTGTATAGCCTTAGGAAAGATCATGACCTCCAAGCCAAATTTGCTTCTTTAGCTAGAAAAGTTGAGGCACTAAAATTAAAAAAGAGTGGTCAATTAAAATCTATTCAAGAAATTGTGTGTCAAATTTATGAAACCAATGAACACTCAACCAATGATTGTCCCACTTTGCCCTCTTTTAAAGAATGTCTCCATGAACAAGCCAATGCTTTAAATAGTTTCCAAAGACCAAGTTATAACCCATACTCACAAACGTACAACCCTGGTTGGAGAAATCACCCAAATTTCACAAACTTCACAGCCACCATTTCAAGCACAACATAATTTTTAAAATTCAAGTACAAGTAGTTCTAGAAGATGAGTTAGTCTCTAAGGGTAAGGAAATGGTTGAACCTGATCATTGCAAGGAAGAGACTGATTCCCCACCAGCACTTCCATTTCCTCATGCCATGACCAAACAAAGAAAAGTCAATCACAATTCTTAAATCTTTAAAACTTTCAAACAGGTAAGGATCAATATACCTTTGCTAGATGTTATTAAACAGTTACCATCTTATCAGAAATTTTTTTAAGATCTGTGCACTGTAAAGAGAAAATTGAATGTGAAAAAGAAAGCCTTCTTAGCCGAACAAGTGTCATTCTTCAGAACAATAATGCTTTGAAATATAAAGACCTTGGTTGTCCTACAATTTCTTGCTTTATTGGAGAACATAAAATTGATAGAGCTTTACTTGATCTTAGAGCTAGTGTGAATTTACTTCCATATTTGGTTTTTCAAAGTCTCACTCTAAGTGAGTTAAAACCTACTTCTGTAACTCTTTTACTTGCTGATAGATCTATAAAAATACCTAGAGGAATAGTTGATAAATTCATCTTTCTTGTGGATTTTATTGTCTTGGATACACAACCTGTTGAAGTATGTAATTCAATTCCTGTTATTTTAGGACGTCCATTTCTTGCAACTTCTAATGCATTCATTAATTATAGGAATGGAGGGATGAAGTTATCTTTTGGAAACATGACATTAAAAATGAATGTTTTTAACATTTGTAAGCAACCTAGAGATGATAGTGATTTACAGGAAGTAGATTTTATTGAAAAAATAATTTATGATCAATGTGAAAATTCTTCCAATGAAACTGAGTTTAATGAATCTGAAGATTTGCAAATGGTTTGTTTTCAGGTAGAATCAAAGGCAAATATTTGGAGACCAAAAATTGAGGAATTACCACCACCATCAATTGGTTTGATACCTTCAAGTGTTCAACCACCAAAACCCGATTTAAAGTCATTGCCATGTAATCTCAAATACTCATTTTTGGGAGAAAATAAAACTTTTTTGGTAATAATTTCTTCCAAACTTAATGTTCATCAAGAAGGTAAGTTATTACAAACTCTAGAAATGCATAAAAATACATTAGGATGGAGCCTAACTGACATAAAAGGAATTAGTCCTTTGATTTGCACACATAAGATTTATTTGGAGGAAAATGTTAAACTCTCTAGTGAAATGCAACGAAGGCTTTATCCTAATATGAAAGAAGTAGTGAGGAATGAAGTCATTAAACTTTTAGATAATGGAATCATTTATCCTATTTCTGATAGCAAATGGGTAAGTCCTACCTAATTTGTACCTAAAAAGTCTAGAGTTATTGTGATAACAAATGAGAAAAATGAGTTAATTCCAACAAGGACTATTACTGGTTGGCGCATGTGCATTGACTATAGGAAACTTAATTCAATGACTAGAAAAGATCACTTTCCTTTACCTTTCATGTATCAAATTCTAGAAAGAGTTATAGGTCATGAATTTTATTGTTTTTTAGATGGTTATTCAAGTTACAAGCAAATTGAAATTGCATTTGAAGATCAAGAGAAAACTACTTTCATATGTCCATTTGGTACATTTGCATACCGAAGGATGCCTTTTGGATTATGTAATGCACTAACCACGTTTCAAAGATGCATGCTTAGCATATTCAGTGATATAGTTGAACGTTTTCTTGAGATTTTTATGAATGATTTTTCTATTTTTAGTGATTCATTTGATAATTATTTAACTAATTTAGAAAAGGTTTTGAAAAGGTGTAAAGAGAAGAATCTTGTGCTGAATTGGAAAAAATGTCATTTTATGGTAACAAATGGCATTGTACTTGGTCACATTGCTTCATCAATAGAAATTGAGGTTGATAAATCTAAAATTGAGTTAATTGCCAACTTGCCAACACCAAAATCTGTTAAAAATGTTAGATCATTTTTAGGACATGCTAGTTTTTATAGAAGGTTTATCAAAGATTTTAGTGTAATATCTAAGTCATTGTGTAACCTTCTAACAAAAGATAATGTTTTGGAATGGACTGAATATTATGAAGAAGTCTTTCTTAAACTTAAAAACCTGCTTACATCTGCTCCTGTCATTCAACCTCCTGATTGGTCATTACCTTTTGAAAAAATATGTGATGCTAGTGATTATGCCACGGGTGTTGTTTTAGAACAAAGAAAAGATAAGAAACCCCATGTGATTTACTATGCAAGTAAAACTTTAAATAGTGCTCAAATAAATTACACAACCACTGAAAAGGAATTACTTCTATAGTATTTGTATGTGAAAAATTCAAATCTTATCTTGTTGACTCACCTGTTATTGTTTTTAGCGATCATGCAGTGTTGAAATATCTTCTTTCTAAGAAGGATTCTAAAGCTAGATTGGTGCAGTGGATTTTGTTATTTCAAGAATTTGATATCACAATCAATGATAAAAAAGGCACCGAAAATGTTGTCCCGGATCATTTGTCAAGATTGACAACTGATTCAAAATCTGACATTACACCAATCGATGACTACTTTCCTGATGAATGTTTACTTTCTGTCTCTACAATGCCTTGGTTTGCTAATATTGTTAATTTTCTTGTTTCAAGACATTTGTTAGCGCATTGGGGCATGACACGACCAAAAGTTGATGTCTTCTCCCAACTGTAGGAGTGTTGAAGTAATAAATAACCCGACAAGACTAGGGTCGAACCACAGAGAGGTTAATTGTACACATTATAAATAATAATAATAAAACAACAATAACAATAATAGTAATAATAATAATAATAATAATAATAATAATAATAATAATAATAACAACAACAATAATAATAAAGAAAAAGAAGGAGAAGAAGAAGAAGATGAGAACTTTGAGATGGAATAT
>NW_011502592.1:0-8491 GCF_000495115.2 Populus euphratica | reverse complement strand
TAGTAGTAGTAGTAGTAGTAGTAGTAGTAGTAGTAGTAGTAGTAGTAGTAGTAGTAGTAGTAGTAGTAGTAGTAGTAGTAGTAGTAGTAGTAGTAGTAGTAGTAGTAGTAGTAGTAGTAGTAGTAGTAGTAGTAGTAGTAGTAGTAGTACTAATAATAATAATAATAATAATAATAATAATAATAATAATAAAGAAAAAGAAGGAGAAGAAGAAGAAGAAGATGAGAACTTTGAGATGGAATATTAATGTAACGATTAAACAATGATAATAACAAATGTCAAGGTTAGAGGTTCCACTAATGGTATATCAAACAAGTATAGTATAAACTCTTATTATTGAATTGGAAACCACACACAAAGGAGGTTCCAATCAGATTATATATTGTTAACATGATTACATTAGTCATCTTATTCAATTAATGCTAATACTTGTAAATCTCGTCAAGCATTCATGATTATAACTTATGTTAACAATAAATCAAGTTCCTTTCATAGCTCAGGTGTCGGTTATACCATACATTATGGGCTATGAAAGTGCCAAGCATTTGTTGTACCAAGTGTTATACAACATAAATCAAGATTAGTCATTTAACAAGCAAAGTATTAAAGAGTGAACAAGATAACAAATATAAAACATGTTAGTATCAAACATTAAAGTCCATATTAAGTTTACATTATACTTATTCTTACACCATTAGTGTAACCTTTTCACCTTGACATAATTAACTTAGCTAGACATAATGAAAGAAAGCAAAATAGATAAACAAAATAAGAACATAAAAGTTAACTAAGTAAAGGAAAGGAAATGAAAGGCATAAACTTAATATTAATGAAAACAAAGCATAAAAAATACAAAGAGAGAAAGGAAGAGCATGATCTTGATCTGGAAACCAAGATGCCTAAATGCATGGCAAATGCCTCCTTTTATAGGCCAAAATTGAGAACTATTGATTTGATGACTAATTGATAAGTGGGTGGCCAACTTTTGACTTGGTGACAATCTTTATCTTCTCTTGTCTGCCCAAAACGTCATTGATAACGTCAAAATTGGAGCCAGTTGCAAACATGAAAGTTGTAGGCAATTGTCTCAGCTTTCTTGTGTAAAACATTCAGCTCATTTGGACTTCTAGAACTCCAGATATGGCCAAAATACCGAACAGTGCTCGGGCTGGAAGACAGATTCGGGCTTCTTTGTTGTTGCTACAATTTGGACTTGATAATGGCCTTTTTAGATCTTGGGCTCCATATGAAAGTTGTAGGCAATCATCTTACCTTTCCATCCATATAAATTGGAACTAAATCTGAGATATATAGCTCCAGATATGACCCAATTACCTAACAGTGTTTCGGTTTGGATTGCACCGACATCTCTTTTCTAAGTTTGGCCATCTCTTTATCCTTGCAATTTAAGTTCTTAAAGTCATCAATCAATCCTTTCATTTATGTGATAGGCCTGCATTTAAAATGAACATTTACCACAAATTAAAGGTATTTTATATTATTAGATATATTATTATAAAACATGTTTTGGTTAAGGAGTTATTGATACTTCAAGTGCAAAATGATGATATAAAACCATGATAAAAATGCACTTTTAAGTACTAATCATTGAGCAACTATGCATTCAATTCCCTCATCATCAAATACCCGATCAGCTGCTCATTCAATATTTCTATGAAGGATTGATGCCTATTGACTATAGTATCATTGATGCTGCAAGTGGAGGCACATTGGTGGATATGACACCCGAGGCTGCACTCTAATTGATCTCAAACATGGCAGCTAACTCAAAACAATTTGGCACTCGTGGAGACTACTTCAACAAACGAGTAAATGAGGTAAGTATTTCTAACCTTAAAAATAAAGTTAATGATCTTACTTCTCTTGTGCATTCTTTGGCTTGTGGAAATGTGCAGCAGGTGAAAGTTTGTAGCATATGCTCCTTACAAGGACATGCTTCGGATATGTACCCAACAATGCAAGAAGATTACATTGAACAAGCTCATACAATTGATGGAGCATTGAACGGACAGCCCCAGCATGAATATGATCCCTTTTCCAACACGTACAATCTCGGATGGAGAGATCATCCCAACTTACACTATGGCAACCCATCTCAACAAGGCAATCAAGGCTGATAGTTTCATCACCATGGATTTCAGCCCCAACAGAATTATCAAGCAAGACAACCCCCTCCATTCACAAACTCCAATGTTCCGGGGTCGTCATCCAATGATGATCTTCATGAGATGATGAAAACTTTGGCTTCTAATACTATTACCTTGCAACAAAATGTCATGTCTTTTCAACAGGAAACAAGGTCAAGTATTCACAACTTGGAGAAGCAAATGGAGTCAGTAGCTTCAATTTTGGGGAACATGGAGGCACAAATGAATGGAAAATTGCCCTCCTAAGCATTGAATCCAAAAGAGAATGTTAATGCGATCATGCTGAGAAGTGGGAAAGAACTTGAAGAGAAAAAGTCAAAACAAATTGAGATGGAGGAAGAAGAAGAGATAGAAACTGAATTGAGTACAAAGAAGGAACATCATCCTCCTCCACAAACTAAAACATTGACCAACACTCCAAAGGTAACTCCTTACTCAATGAATTCCAGTTTTAAAGCAATTCCACCCTTTCTTGCGAGTTCTTCTAGGTCAAAGAAAGAGGACAAAGAAAAAGAGATTTTAGAGGTTTTCAAAAAATTAGAACTCAACATTCCTTTGCTTGATGCTATCAAGCAAATTCCCAAGTATGCCAAATTTTTGGAGTTGTGTACTACCAAGAGAGCTTTCAAATTGAAAGGTCATGAAATGGTAAGTATGGGTGAAGTTGTATCTATTGTTGTTCAAAAGAATATGCCTTTGAAGCAAAAAGACCTAGGGGCATTTACTATCTCATGTGTTATTGGTAATGCTAGTTTCAAAAGGGCCTTGTGCGATTTAGGTGCATCCATTAGTATTATGCCCAAACATGTTTATGATTCTCTTAGTCTTGAGCCTTTGCATAAAACTAGCATTGTAATACAACTTGCGGATCGTAGTTTTGTTTACCCACTTGGTGTGATAGAGGATGTCCTAGTCAAGATTGATACTTTGGTTATTCCATGTGACTTTTATATTCTTGATATGGAACATGATTCTTGTGATTCATCAACCAGCACTCCTATATCGTTTGGGAGACCATTCTTGAAAACTGCCAACACAAAGATTCATTGTGGTAAGGATACCTTGTCTATGGAGGTAGGAGATGAAAAAATTGAATTCAATTTTCATGATGCAATGAAATATCCTTATAGTAATGTTTATTCTATCACATGCTATGACCAAATAGATAAGTGTGGGCAGCAAGTTCGTGATTTTGATTGTGAAGACGGATTAAGCATAGCTTTGAGCTATGACTATGATTTCACCAAGATAGAAGAGATGGAGAGGCACATATGTGTTCCCCAAAACATGCACGAATCAGTATTGGCCTTATAAGCTTTACAAACCATTTCCCATGGTAATGTCTTTATTGATTTAGTACTCTCATATAAAAAGCTTTTACCATCTATTTTACAGGCCCCCAAGTTAGAATTAAAACCTTTGCCTGATAATTTGAAGTATGTATTCATTAGCGACAACAATACACTTCCTGTTATCATAGCAAAAGGTTTGACAAGTATACAAGAGGAAAAACTTGTGAAGTTGTTGTGTGATCACAAGATGGCCATTGGATGGACTTTAGCTGACATCAAGGGCATTAGTCCCTCAATGTGTATGCATCACATACTATTGGAGGACAACGCTAAACCAACAAAGGAAATGCAAAGGAGGTTGAACCCGCCTATGATGGAGGTAGTGAAAGCTAAAATTTTAAAACTGTTAGATGCAGGAGTTATTTACCCCATCACTGACAGTAAATGGGTGGCGCCAATCCATGTGGTGCCTAAAATGACCGGAATCATATTGGTGAAAAACAAAAATGATGAGCTCATTCCTACTCGCATCTCGAGTGGATGGAGAATGTGTGTTGATTACAGAAAGCTCAATCTTTCTACACACAAAGATCATTTCTCATTACCATTCATGGATCAAATGCTTGAACGCCTAGCAGGTAAGTCTTTTTATTGCTTTCTTGATGGATATAGTGGATACAATCAGATTGTTATTAATCCCCGAGGATCAAGAAAAAACTACATTTACATGTTGATTTGGTACATATGCATATAGGAATGCCTTTTGGTCTTTGTAATACTCCTACAACTTTTCAAAGATGCATGATGAGTATTTTTTCTAACTATGTTGAAAGAATAATCGAGGTTTTTATGGATGATTTCACGGTGTATGGTGATTCTTTTGATAAATGTTTAGAAAATTTATCTTTGATCCTAAAAAGGTGCATTGAAACAAACCTTGTCTTGAACTATGAAAAGTGTTATTTTATGGTAGAACAAGGAATAGTTCTTGGGCATGTTGTGTCTTCACGTGGATTACAAGTTGATAAAGCTAAGATAGATGTTATTTCATCATTGCCTTACCCCTCATACGTGAGGGAAGTTCGTTCTTTTCTAGGCCATGCAGGTTTCTATCGACGCTTTATCAAAGATTTCTCGAAGATTACAGCACCCTTGTGCAGACTATTAGCCAAAGAAGTGGATTTTGTGTTTGATCAAGCTTGTAAAGATGCCCATGATGAGCTTAAGAGACGTGTCACATCTGCCCCTATCATCCAACCACCAAATTGGGATGAACCTTTTGAGATAATATGTGATGCGAGTGACTATGCGGTAGGAGTTGTGCTTGGGCAAAGAATTGGGAAGAATTTGCATGTTATTGCCTACGTTTCTCGTATGTTGGATGGAGCACAATGCAATTACCATACAATTGAAAAGGAACATTTTGTAACGGTGTTTGCTCTTGAAAAATTCAGGCCATATCTACTTGGTACAAAAGTCATTGTTTTTACTGACCATGCAGCTCTCAGGTATCTTTTGAAGAAGAAGGAGTCCAAACCAAGACTGATTAGGTGGATCTTCCTTTTACAAGAATTCGATCTTGAGATCAAAGACAAAAAATGTGCCGAAAACCATGTGGCTGATCACTTGAGTCGACTGAGGACCGAGGATATTCCAACTGAAACAATAAGAGAAACATTTCCTGATGAACAGTTGTATATGTTGCACTCCTCTACAAGACCATGGTATGCTGATTTGGTGAACAATTTAGTCACCAAAGAATTCCCTTCAGGTTTGTCTACATCCCAAAAGGACAAGTTACAAGTTGATGCTAAATATTATTTTTGGGACACTCCTTACTTGTGGAAATTTTGTGTGGATCAAGTAGTAAGGAGATGTGTACCATAGGATGAATGTCATTCCATTCTCACCTTTTGTCATTCTCATTCTTGTGGTGGACATTTTGGAGCAAAAAGAACGGCCCATAAAGTACTTGAAAGTGGTTTTTATTGGCCTTCTATTTTTAAAGATGCATATCACTTCTGCAAATCATGTGAAAAATGCCAAAGAACAAGTAATATCACTTATAAAAATCAAATGCCTTTAACAAATATTCTTGTAAGTGAAATTTTTAATGTTTGGGGTATTGACTTTATGGGTACATTTCCTTCTTCTTTTGGAAATCTTTATATTCATCTTGCTATTGATTATGTGTCCAAATGGATTGAGGCGAAAGCCACACGAACTAACGATGCTAAGGTTGTTTTAGATTTTGTCAGGACTGCTTGACCGCTTTTTATGATCGGCTTGTTTTAACTCGCAAGTGCACGAGTGTGCGATGTAGCAATTAACTCGGTAAGATCGAGGTCATATCCACAGAGAGCTAGATCTGGAAATTAAGCTAAGTAACAAAAAAAAACTCAAGAGAAATTAAATTAACAATAACTTGGTTGAAAATAATTGATGGATTTGTTTTCAAAGATAAAAAAAATGTAAATAGATTTTAAATGACAAGAAAAGTAAGTCTTGGTCCAAATCAATTTTAATGGTGATGTATTGGTGATTTCTTCAACATATATAAGATAACTCAACCTAATCTCAACGATGGTGATATTAGATCGGACGATATTACAATGAAGATTAGAAAGATGAAGATTGATTATTGCTTAAGAATGAACTAGTACTTTCATATTAAGTAAGACATTGAATCAAGCAATCTCTATACCAAAACTAAAGTTTGTGCATAAAAATTCAAGATTATAACATTACCTAAATGATTTCTAAAATTTCTTTACAATAATAAATTATTCATGAAGAAAATAAGAAGATAAACATTAAGATTCATTCATATCCTAAAGAACTCACCTCAATCACCATTATCCTTGATTTGGATCCAAGAAAGAGTTTAGCCAACCATGATTATATATAAGAACACTTCAATAAACATGAAAGAACTTGAATCCAACTGAAAAAATAAGTTTTACAAACTAAAGAACCGAAATCTATAAAGAAGAACACAATACAATTTCAGAAAAAATTCGGACACAAATCTGACTCTAACTTTGGACAGAAATTCGACCCTCTTAGAAGCTTTTTTTGGAGAAGTCTATTAGAGACATATTTATAGGAAATTCTGTCACCTTTCCAGATCATTAAAGAACAGCTCATTTGAACATCTGAGTCAAAAGTTATGGGCAAAACACCGAAAGGTGTTCTGAAAAATCAAATCAAGACAGCTTTACAACTACTTTGGTGCACGTTTTTCTTCCTCATTTATGAGGTGTCTCCTTCTTCTTTTTGACCCAAAATAATGTTAAAATATCCCCTCCAGCTTTCCATCCATGTGCTTGCCTTCTTGGATCAATGGATTGCCCAAAATAAATCAATTGTTATTTGTTGTGTGGACATGTAAGATCATGGATTGTGTTTGGGTTGATTTGAAGGTTGATTTGGGGTTGATTTAGGGCTGATTTGGAGCTGATTTAGGGCTGAATTTGAGCATCAAATAAGTATATAAATGTACTTATTATTTGGGCTAAGATTGACATTGAAACCTTGAGTGTTTAATGGTTGAAGTTTGCACACAACATAAGGCAAATTTGGGCTTGAAATAAATCATATGATATTCTTTCCTAGAATTGGAATAGAATTGATTTTTGGGACAAATTTGGAGCACTTATTTGAACCAAGATTTGCTTCAATCTTCAACTAAATGTCTCTTCAATTCTTTGTTCTGAATTCCGACGTTGAATTTTGTGAATTAATTCATTTAAGCTCCAAAAACCTATCGAAACATTAAAACAAACTTCATTACTAAAAAACACATCAATTATTATAAAAACAACCAAATAAAAACAATAAATACATATGTAAAAGAAGAGACTTAATGACACTTTTGATGCACAATCAATGGTACTCTAGAAACATATTTTAAATCACTCACTTTGACTCCAATTTTTCTTGAATCATCTCCTTTCTCACTCATCTCTTTCTCATTTATCTCGCATTCTTTGTCACTTAATCACTCATTTTGACTCCAATTTTTCTTGAATCATCTCCTTTCTCACTCATCTCTTTCTCATTTATCTCACCTTCTTTGTCACTCAAACTCTCATTTGTCACTTGTGTTTTGATTCCCTCTTCACTTTCCCTAGATTTCTCCTCTACAATACCTTTAGGAATCCTAAAACCTACACCTTTGTCAACAATCTTTCCACTTCTAAGGGTAGTGATGGCTTGGACTTGTTCATGGTTTGAAGGTTCACTAGGTGAGGATTCACTCATGTGTACCTGACCTCTAGGATTGGGCATTGGTTGAGCTGGGATTTTTCCCTTCTCTTGAATGCTTAGTTATTGAGTCAACTTAGTTAGTTGACTTCAAATGTCATCTAAGGTCCTATTGGTCTGGTCTTGGAATTTGTAAGCTTCGTTGTTGATTCCTCCTTGCATTTGCATGAATTGTTGAAGAGTATCCTCTAGGGATCTCTTATGAGGTGGTTGGTATGTGTTATGTGTGGGAGCATGAAATGGTTGGGTTGGAGGTTAAAATGTTTGAGGTATTGAAGAGCCCTCATTTCTCCATCCAAAATTTAGGTGGTTCCTCCATCCAGGATTATAGGTCTCAGAGTAGGGATTGCCTACTTGGTTTGGAAATGGCTTTCTAACATTACTTGAATAAGAAGTTTGGCCATATAGCACTTCCTTGAAGGCTGGAATGGTAGGACACTTAGTTGTCCGATGCCCTTTGCTCTCACTAACAACACAACTTTCCTCTTGTTGTTCACTCATGACATGCACTTTTTTAATCTCAAGAGACTCTACTTTCCTTGCCAATAAGGCTAATCTAGCATTGAGGTCATCAATTTCTTTCAATTGAAACTTCCCACTTGAATGAGAAATGGTGTTTGTAGACTTAACATGAATTGGGAGAGAAGTCTCTCATTGCTTTGTGTTTTCAGCCAATTGATCAAAAAAATCAAAGGCCTCACTTGGTTCTTTATCATAAAACTCACCATTATACATGGTTGACACTAGCTTTTTAAAATTTATGGT
>NW_011502551.1:7985-19117 GCF_000495115.2 Populus euphratica | reverse complement strand
GGCCCAATGCTTGCTACATGGGTTGAGGAGAAAAGCTTAAGGGAATCAAACATTGCACTATCTACATATCAGTATCTGTGACACGAGTTACTAAGCTCGTAGGGGTGTCTTAACACCTAATGCCCTAAGACCAACTAGTCTAAGAGTCATTAGCTGAAAGCTCGTTACATGGGTTAAAGATGCATGATGTTTTTGGATATTAGATCATATTTGGAGTTGTAGATCTCAGATTTAGGTCCACTTTATATGGATAGAAAGGTAAGACATAGGCCTACAACTTTCATGGAGTCCAAGATCTAAAAAGGCCATTTTCAAGTTCAAATTGTAGCAACAACAAAGAAGCCCGAATCTGTCTTCCAACAAAGAAGCATTGTTCAGTGTTTGGCCCATATCTAGAGTTATAGAATTCCAAATGAGCTGACTTTTTTACACAAGAATGCTCAGATAATTTCCTACAACTTTCGTGTTTTAAGTGGCTCTAATTTTGACATTATCAATGACGTTTTGGACAGACAAGAGAAGATAAGGATTGTCACCAAGTTAAGAGTTGGCCACCTACTCATCAATTAGTAATCAAATCAATAGTTCCCAATTTTGGCCAATAAAAGGAGGCATTTTCCATGCATTTAGTCATCTTGGTTTCCAGATCAAGATCATGCTCTTGCTTTCTCTCTTTGTATTTTTTGTAATGTTTATGTTTTGTTTATTTATTTTTCTTTCTTTCATTATGTCTAGCTAAGTTTATTATGTCAAGGTGAAAAGGTTACACTAATGGTGTAAGAATAAGTATAGTGTAAACCCAATATGGACTTTAATGTTTGATACTAACATGTTTTGTATTTGTTATCTTGTTCACTCTTTAATACTTTGCTTGTTAAATGACTACTCTTGATTTATGTTGTATAACACTTGGTACAAAAAATGCTTGGCACTTTCATAACCCATACTATATGGTATAACTAACACCTGAGCTATGAAAGGAACTTGATTTGTTGTTAACATAAGTTATAGTCATGAATGCTTCACGAGATTTACAAGTATTAGCATTAATTGAATAAGATGACTAATGTAATCATGTTAACAATCTATAATTTGATTGGAACCTCCTTTGTATGTGGTTTCTAATTGAATAATAAGAGTTTATACTATACTTGTTTGACATACCATTAGTGGAACCTCTAACCTTGACATTTGTTATTATCATTGTTTAATCGATACATTAATATTTCATCTCAAAGTTCTCATCTTCTTTTTCTTCTTCTCCTTCTTTTTCTTTATTATTATTATTATTATTGTTATTACTATTATTATTATTGTTGTTATTATTATTATTGTTGTCGTATTATTGTTATCTGTAATTTGTACAATTAACCTCCCTGTGGTTCGACCCCGGTCTTGCCAGGTTATTTATTACTTCGACACTCCTGCACTTGGGAGAAGACATCAATATTTTAGTCGTGTCAGTAATGCACAATGTCGTTCTTTAGGAATGGTATCTATAAATCATGAAGATAAAATACAGTTCATTAAGGATGACCTAAGTAAGGAGCTTTAGATAATCTTCTTTTAACTCTTGAGACGCATCCTAGTGGAGATGTGCATAGTGCAATTCATGATTTATGGCCCCATTTTCATAAAGAACATGATCGACTTAGTCTTGGGAATCTAACTAAAAAAGACTCTGTTTGCTATTTTTTAAGAAAACTGGATAGGAAGCCTATCCCCTACCCATAAAGGGCGTTTAAGTCGTTCTTGGACGTAAAACCAAGGGAAGATGTGAACCACAATCACAACTACTTGTACATATACATGCTTTTTAATAAATAAATAAATAAAGAGAGAGAGAGAGTGTGTGAGACTCTAGCTGACCTACATATAGGTGGTATGATTGCCTTTTTAATTTCTCATCTATAAAATCCTCTCTTCCCTCCTTTCATTTCTACTCAACCCATACATTCAACAAATATAAAAGTGTGTAGCAATGGCAAGTTCCTCAGTTCATCACATAAGAAATATTTGTGTTTTCGGTGGATCGAGTCCTGAGAAAGAAAAGGAGTTTTTAGAATCAGCAAATCATCTTGGTCAAGTGCTAGCTGAGAGAAAGATTCATTTAGTTTATGGGGGAGGCAGTCTTGGGTTAATGGGAGGTGTGTCAGTAGTTGCATTTTTAGGAGGTAGTCAACTTTTAGGGGTCATCCCCGAAGCTTTGACATAAGGGGACTCATTGGAAAAACAATTGGAGAGGAACTTCAAGTCTCCACAATGTCAGCTCGAATGAATGCAATGTTTAACCATGTTGATGCCTTCATTGCCTTACCAGGTGGTCTAGGCACATTGGAAGAGATCTTTCATATTTCCTCTTGGGCCCAACTACACATTCACCATAAACCAATAGGTCTGTTAAATGTTAATGGTTATTATGATAAGTTGTTATCTTTTCTTGATCATGCTGTGGAGTAGGAATTTCTAACATCTTCTACATGACAAATCATAATCTCTGCTGCTACTACTAAACAATTGATTGACCAACTACAATCTTTCATTTCTGTAATTGATCCCTCCATGAGTCGTATAAATTGGTCATCTAAGAAAAATCATAAAAAACTTAGATTAGATTTGAGTCTTCATTTGTAATTTTTGTTTTAGTGTGTTTCAGGTTTGTCAATGTTCGTTATTTCAGGTGATATCTTCTATACTCTATCTTTCTACCTTAGAACATTGAGGACAATGTCCCGTTTTAGTTGGGGGGAGAGGGTAGTAGTTTAAAAAAAAAACTAACCATGTTTTCTATTTCATAAAGCATATGCAAAATTGTTGTTACTATGATGGCAGAGTAAAGGAGATCTTTTTATGACTCTTGAGATACATCTTAGTAACCATTCTTAATAAGGTCTATCATAATACTTCTTGAATTATTCAAGTTTACAAACTCTCGCATTGTTACCACTTAATTCTGCTCATATACTCATTTAACATGTATTATTAAACCTTAATTTGCACACACACACTTTAATATATGATTGTGGGTTCCATATTGGATTATTACATTATTTATGTTCTTTTGTTAAAGGTAACAACTAAGGGATAGGGATAGTATATAATAAAAAAAAAACACAAGAATAAAAAAAATAATAATAATCCCAACCCAAGGAAGTTAACCTTAAACATTACAACAACAATTTTGTTTTCTTCCAAGAAAAGCCCTATAATTATGTGTTGATATATTGAGCACAAAAGAAAGGTTTATTAATATCTTGTTAAGAGGTATTGAGCAGATATATAAATTTAATGAGAGTTTGTTTATGTGGATAGATTAATGGAAGTTGAATGATGAATAGCTTGCTTTGTGGAATTTGCAAATTGTTTTTTTATTTTAACAGTTTGATTACTAGAGACTAGAAATAAGCTGTTTGGAGGGAGTGATTAGTACTTAAAAGTAAATTTTTTATCAAGGTTTTATGTCATCATTTTACACTTGAAGTATCAATAACTCCTTAACTAAAGCATGTTTTATAATAATATAAATACCTTTAATTTATGATAAATATTCATTTTAAATGCAGGCCTATCACATAAATGAAAGGATTGATTGATGAATTTAAGAACTAAAACTAAAAGGACAAAGAGATGGCCAAACTTAGAAAAGAGATGTCGGTGCATTCCAAACCGGAACACTATTCGGTAATTGAGTCATATCTGGAGCTATAAATCTCAAAGTTAGGTCTACTTTATATGGATGGAAAGGTAAGACATAGGCCTATAACTTTCATGTTGAGCCTAAGACTTAAAAAGGTCATTTTCAAGTCCAAATTGTAGCAACAACAAAGAAGTCTGAATCTATCTTCCAACCCGAGCATTGTTCAGTGTTTGGCCTATATCTGGAGTTCTAAAAGTCCAAATGACATGATATTTTTACACAAAAAAGCAGAGACAATTTCTAACAACTTTCATGTTTTCAAGTGGCTCCAATTTTGACGTTATCAATGACGTTTTGGGTAGACAAGAGAAGATAAGGATTGTCACCAAGTCAAGAGTTGGTCACCCACTCATCAATTAGTCATCAAATCAATAGTTCCCAATTTTGGCCTATAAAAGGAGGCATTTGCCATGCATTTAGACATCTTGGTTTCCAGATAAAAATCATGCTCTTGCTTTCTCTCTTTGTATTTTTTGTAATGTTTATGCTTTGCTTTCATTAAAATCAACTTTATGCCTTTCATTTCCTTTCCTTTACTTATTTATTTTTCTTTCTTTTATTATGTTGAGCTAAGTTTATTATGTCTAGGTGAAAAGGTTACACTAATGGTGTAAGAATAAGTATAGTGTAAAATTAATATAGACTTTAATGTTTGATACTAACATGTTTTGTATTTGTTATCTTGTTCACTCTTTAATGTTTTGCTTGTTATATGAGTAATCTTGATTTATGTTGTATAACACTTAGTACAACAAATGCTTGGCACTTTCATAGCACATATTGTATAGTATAACCGACGTTTGAGCTATGAAAGGACCTTGATTTGTTGTTAACATAAGTATAATCATGGATGCTTGACGAGATTTATAAGTATTAGCATTAATCAAATAAGATGACTAATGTAATCATGTTAACAATGTATATTCTAATTGGAACTTACTTTGTGTGTGGTTTCCACTTGAATGCTAAGAGTTTATACTATACTTATTTGACATACCATTAGTGGATCCTCTAACCTTGACATTTATTGTTATCATTATTTAATCCTTACATTAATATTTCATCTCAAAGTTCTCATCTTCTTCTTCTTCTTCTCCTTCTTTTTCTTTATAATTATTATTATTACTACTACTATTACTACTACTATTATTAGTACTATTATTATTATTATTATTATTATTATTATTATTATTGTTACTATTATTATTGTTGTTGTATTATTGTTATTTATAATTTGTATAATTAACCTCCATGTGATTTGATCCAGTCTTGCCAGGTTATTTATTATTTCAACACTCCTGCACTTAGGAGAAATATCAATCTTTTAGTCGTGTCATTCTTCCTTGTACTTAATCCTCTAGTTGCAGTGTTCAAGGTAGCCATATGCCTATTTATTCTTAATCATGCCCTTATCTTCCTCCACATAATAGAGGTTCAATTGCAGGCGAAAAACATACGGCTATGATTCTCATCATGAAGTCGGCTTAGCACACAATGCGTTTCTACATCATGGTGAGATTACTGATGATGAAATAAGAAAAGTGACATGCTTCTCTTCTCCCATCTCTCCTCCTCCTCCTTGTTATCTTCCTTTTCTTCTCTAGCTCTTTTTTTTCTTTTTACAACTCCTTTTCTTCTTCTCTCTTTCTTCCCTGTTCTTTCTTCTAATATTTTCTCCTCTTCTCCAACTCCTTTTCTTTATCTTCTTCATCTAATTTTCTTCTCTTCTTCTGCATCTTAGCTTTTTTCTCCTCTTACTTTTGTTCAATTTTATATGTCCCACATCAGCTTTGGTATCAGAGAATAGGTATTTTTTGGTTGTTTCTACAACCAATGATCTAGTGCAAAACCACAACCTTGCTGTCCAGCAAAACTGCCACTGTCTAAACTCATCCTACACACTACATCCACTGTACAGCAGCATCAGATCTAACAACCACAAGGCTGTCCAAACAATCCCCAAGTCCAAAACTGCCACTGTCTAAACTCATCCTACCCACTACATCCACTGTACAGCAGCATCAGATCTAACAACCACAATGCTGTCCAAACAATCCCCAAGTCCTGTCAATTTCAGCTACGAACCACCACACAACAGCCCCAAAATCATTGCTACCAACCCCCATCAGCCACAACAGCCCCTCTTCAACATAAACCACACCATATTAGCCACCCAAAACCACCACACAACAACCTTATCATTCAACAAAACCAATCTACCAAAAAAAAAAAATTCAATTTGCAATGGACTATTTAAATTCAAACCCCTTCAAACACCCTCCTACATCTCTTATTTTGAAGTCCCTCATAATTCTGAATCTTTGTTTTCTTCCGTTAGTAAAATCCAAATCCCTACAGAAACTCTCCTACATCTCTCCTTTTAACTCTCAGATCCTTCCTCTTCATTCTGAATCCCCATGTTTTTCCATTACAAAATAATATTTGTGTTGATATATTTGTAAAGAAACGAAATACATGATAAATTGAATAGTTATGAATACTTTTGATTGTGATAGAGTAGAATATTAAATCATAAAGTTTTTTCTACTGTATCACAAATGTTAAATGATCATGTCACCTGCAAAAATATTGAATAACAAATCATATATTTTTATAAAAAATTAATAAAGATAGGAAAGGCATGAACCTATAAGATGGACGTGTTGAATAACAATAACATTATTATAGTTGGATTTCGTAGAGAGATAAGATGTAAGAGACAGAACTATGTAAATGAGAACGCTAGGACGAGAATGATTTGTGTCTAGTAAGGTAGACAAGATAAAAATCTGTGTTTATTCCTCTATTCGATGGTAGAAGGTGAGATGGAATGAATTAAAGAAAATATTTGATTTATGCTTATATGTATTTCTTGTGCTTGACATATGGTTCAACATTTTTTTTTTTACATATCTTTTAAGTAGTTTTTTAATACAATAAAATATTTTTTAATTTCATTTAAAAATATACACGTTAATCTATATATTTTCTTTATATCTTAGACTTGAAATAATAGAAAAATAATAATTTTCTATTTCATTATGAATTATATTTCTTAATAATGTATTTTTTTTCTTATAATAGTTAAAAGTATAAAATTTGTCAAGTAATAAGGTTTATATGCATAAAATCACATTAGAAAATAGTTTGTTAAAGATACAAAAAATGATAACTTATTTTATTGTATGTATAAGAATAATAAAAATAAAATTGAAAACTTGAGTGTTTTCTTTTTGTTTTTTTGGAAAATCTGGATAAGAGAAGCATGTTACTTTTTTTTTTTTTTTTACTCTGAACAGTTTGGATTTGTGTGTATAATCTGATGGTTTTTATTTTTGTTAAATAAAAAATAGCATTTAAAATGAAATCGAACATTGTAACTAAAACATGGTAATTCAGGTTCTTCTCTTATTATAAGAGTTGATTGAGCCTTTTCATATTCACAATTGCTTAACGTCAACTCTATGGGGTTTTTTTTTATTGTTTAATCAAAATGTAAATATGCATTATAGATCAAAAGTAGACAAAGCTGAAGGACCAACTAGTTCTGTACAAAAAATATAATATGGGGAATATGCTCCCCAAAGGACAAAACTAGTAATAAAAAACTAGGAGCAACAGAGGTTATCCCAGAAATCCCACAAATATGTAGATGTCAAAGATAACCCCTTGAGCAAAAACAGAAGGCTTCTATAATTACATATATCAACAACAAACAGCTAAGATAAATGAATTTCCTGGTAATAATCCCAGCAATGGAGGACAACTCCACTGACCTAACAAAAATCTGAAAGAAAATGGGGATTCAAGCCATCAGCATACAGACTTACATAAGCATAGGCACCGAAAAAGCATGATTACAGCATCCCCTACGCGCATGTGCATATCACCTAGGAGAACCACCTCCATCCCTCAAATTCCTTTCATTGTAACTAGAATAACATTCAGCTGAATGAGAAGGTCGCATCAACATGCATGATCATAGAACCTACAGAACTACCAAGAAGCAGATCAGGTAATGAAGAAGCCGGAAGCTCTAACACTTTTTCATCGACTACTAAATGCATCACCTTAGCCATGACTCTAACTGATCAGTAGTAAAAACCACCATAAAAAAAAAAAAAAAGAACACCAGCCGGAGACAGTGCCAGCCAAGACAAGGAAGCCTATACTGTTGTGGTCACCAGCATGCCTGGTACGCCAACAGGGGTCTAATAATATAACAGCTGAATGAAGAAGCTTCCACCCAGCAAAGCAGCATCACACGAGAAACAATCATCAGGAATTCTTATGACAGTGGTCCCCTAGCAAGGCAAATACAACTAAGTAATTATCAAATGGTTACTTGGCAGACTGTCCAGCCAACAAACCTGCCAAACCAGCCAATTCCTTAGCCTTCACCCAACATTGAATATAAGGTGGTTTTCTCATGGAATGGAAGTTCATATAGAAAAACACTTGAAAATTGCGAAAGATGATTTCCAATAAATTATGTGTTATCGAAGATTCTTTTATTCCTTTCTTCCCATATCAAATAAACAGTAATGGTTAAAAAGACTCTTCTCATTCTGGCTTCAAGATTCTTCTTCCTTATGCTTAATCCTCTAGTTGCACTGTTCAAGGTAGTCATACGCCTATTTATTCTTAGCTATGCCCTTATCTTCCTCCACATAATAGAGGTCCAATTGCTGGCGAAAAACATATGGCTATGATTGTCATCATGATGCCGGCTTAGCACACAATGCGTTTCTGTCTCAATGAATCTTAACCGATCCCTTGTTCCTAGTCTCCCCAACATAGCCAACCATAAAATGAAGTTGTATCTAGGGAAGCATCAATATTCCCAAACTACATTATTCTAGGACACAGGAATACCTTTAACTCTGAGGTATTCATAATTATTATCAACGAAGGGCCCATCACAAATTTCCCAACTCCTCATCATGGAAAAGGCTTCGAATTCACCCCCATAATCCTCTGGTAGCTGATTCCTAATGGATGGAATGGACTTCCATGGAGGTGATGAGGTTCGCTGAAGAGGAGCATTCTAGATGGAGTGATGTCTCAAGAAGTATTGATGCTCCCATTTGATCCAAACATAATTAGTTTTAAGGTGAATGTTCCAAAGTTGTTTGGCTAGAAGCATTTGTTTCTAGCCTTTATATCAAACAAACCCAAACTACCCTCATTCTTGGGCAAACAATCATCTTTAAAAGCTACCAAAGAAGACTTGTTTCTCAAGGTATTGCCCGTACACAAAAAGTTTCAGCAGATGCAAATTAATTGATTCATGACCAGCATGGCATGGGGAATATACCAAGCCAAAATATTCTTATAAATTTGCTCAAAATCAATGGAATTACTGATGGAATAATTTGATTAGTAAATTATGATAATAATTATTGATGACCACTATTCTGTCTGCAATTTAGTTAGTATATATCATTCTGTTGGTATATACCAACTGAATTACAAATGTAATATATGAAATTTTTTTTTAAAATGATTCGATGATGTAAAAGTTTTTTGCTGTAAATTTACTAATGGACTTATCAAGGGATTTAAAATGGGATCTCTATACATGTGACATTGATCGTATTAATTCAATTGTCCCAGCATAAGATAAATACATCCCCATCCAACTTTGGATTGTTAATTCAAGCTTATACAGGAGGGGGGAGAACTAACTTGCTAGCAGCTTATGAGAACCACCAAGATATTTGAAGGGAAAACTACCTTCTGAGAATTGAGTATCTAAGAGAATGGTTTGTTTCAAGCTTTCTCCAACCCCTCCAAAATAAATTGAAGATTTTTCTACATTGATAGTTGATTAGTACTTAAAAGTGCATTTTTATCATGGTTTTATATCATCATTTTGCACTTGAAGTATCAATAACTCCTTAACTAAAATATGTTTTATAATAATATATCTAATAATATAAGATACCTATAATTTATGGTAAATATCTATTTTTAATGCAGGCCTATCACATAAATGAAAGGATTGATTGATGACTTGAAGAACTTAAATTGCAAGGATAAAGAGATGGCCAAACTTAGAAAAGAGATGTCGGTGCAATCCAAACCGGAACACTGTTCGGTAAATGGGTCATATCTGGAGCTATATATCTCAGATTTAGGTCAAATTTATATGGATGGAAAGGTAAGACATAGGCCTACAACTTTCATATGGAGCCCAAGATCTAAAAAGGCCATTATCAAGTCCAAATTGTAGCAACAACAAAGAAGCCCGAATCTGTCTTCCAGCCCGAGCACTGTTCGGTATTTTGGCCATATCTGGAGTTCTAGAAGTCCAAATGAGCTGAAGTTTTTACACAAGAAAGCTGAGACAATTGCCTACAACTTTCATGTTTGCAACTGGCTCCAGTTTTGACGTTATCAATGACGTTTTGGGCAGACAAGAGAAGATAAGGATTGTCACCAAGTCAAAAGTTGGTCACCCACTTATCAATTAGTCATCAAATCAATAGTTCCCATTTTTGGCCTATAAAAGGAGGCATTTGCCATGCATTTAGGCATCTTGATTTCCAGATCAAGATCATGCTCTTCCTTTCTCTCTTTGTATTTTTTATGCTTTGTTTTCATTAATATTAAGTTTATGCCTTTCATTTCCTTTCCTTTACTTAGTTAACTTTTATGTTCTTATTTTGTTTATCTATTTTGCTTTCTTTCATTATGTCTAGCTAAGTTAATTATGTCAAGGTGAAAAGGTTACACTAATGGTGTAAGAATAAGTATAATGTAAACTTAATATGGACTTTAATGTTTGATACTAACATGTTTTATATTTGTTATCTTGTTCACTCTTTAATACTTTGCTTGTTAAATGACTAATCTTGATTTATGTTGTATAACACTTGGTACAACAAATGCTTGGCACTTTCATAGCCCATAATGTATGGTATAACCGACACCTGAGCTATGAAAGGAACTTGATTTATTGTTAACATAAGTTATAATCATGAATGCTTGACGAGATTTACAAGTATTAGCATTAATTGAATAAGATGACTAATGTAATCATGTTAACAATATATAATCTGATTGGAACCTCCTTTGTGTGTGGTTTCCAATTCAATAATAAGAGTTTATACTATACTTGTTTGATATACCATTAGTGGAACCTCTAACCTTGACATTTGTTATTATCATTGTTTAATCGTTACATTAATATTCCATCTCAAAGTTCTCATCTTCTTCTTCTTCTTCTCCTTCTTTTTCTTTATTATTATTATTATTATTATTATTATTATTATTATTATTAGTACTACTACTACTACTACTACTACTACTACTACTACTACTACTACTACTACTACTACTACTACTACTACTACTACTACTACTACTACTACTACTACTACTACTACTACTACTACTACTACTACTACTACTACTACTACTACTACTACTA
>NW_011502551.1:0-4188 GCF_000495115.2 Populus euphratica | reverse complement strand
TTTTATAATTGTTGTTTTTAATTTTTACAATTAACCTCCCTGTGGTTCGACCCTGGTCTTGCCGGGTTATTTATTACTTCGACACTCCTGCACTTGGGAGAAGACATCAACCTTTTAGTCGTGTCAATAGTCAACCCTGAAGTGTTTCCAAGGATAGTCAATTGCTGAAAAAGAGTTTGCATCGAAGTACTATCCCCCCAAGAGAGAAAAAAGTATATCATTAGCTAATGTAAGGTGGCAAATTCCACTAGAAGCACACTTTAGATGAAAATGAAAAATAGTCCTTTGGGTCGCTAATTTCAGCATTATAAAGAAGTACTCTATACAGGTTATGAAGAGATAAGGAGACAAAGGGTCGCCTTATCTGATGATTAATACTTAAAAGTGTATTTTTATTAAGGTTTTATGTGATCATTTTGCACTTGAAGTATCAATAACTCCTTAACTAAAACATGTTTTATAATAACATATCTAATAATATAACATACCTTTAATTTGTGGTAAATGTTCATTTTAAATACAGGCCTATCATATAAATGAAATGATTGATTGATGAGTTTAAGAACTAAAATTGAAAGGATAAAGAGATTGCCAAATGTAGAAAAGAGATGTTGGTGTAGTCCCAACCGGAATACTGTTCAGTAATGGGGTCATATCTGGAACTGTAGATCTCGATGTAGGTCTACTTTATATGGATAAAAATGTAAGACATAGGCCTACAACTTTTATAGGAGCCAATGATTTAAAAAGGTTGTTTTCAAGTTAAAATTATAGCAACAACGAAGAAGTCTGAATCTGTCCTACAGCCCGAGCACTGTTGAGTGTTTGGCCCATATCTGGAGTTTTAGAAGTCCAAATGACCTTCATTTTTCTTTCCTGGAAAGCTGAGATAATTTCCTATAACTTTCATGTTTCAAATGGTTCTAATTCTGATGTTATCAATGACGTTTCCAGCAGAGAAAAGAAAATAAGGATTGTGACCAAGTCAAGAGTTGGCCACCCACTCATTAATTAGTCATCAAATCAATAGTTCCCAATTTTAACCTATAAAAGGAGGCATTTACCATGCATTTAGGCATCTTGTTTTCCAGATCAACATCATGCTCTTGCTTTCTCTCTTTGTATTGCTTAAGTTTTGCTTTCATTAATATCAAGTTTATGCCTTTCCTTTTCCTTTACTTAATTAACTTTTATCTTATTTATGTTCTTATTTTATTTATTTTTTTTTCTTTCATTATATTTAGCTAAATTTATTATGTCAACGTAAAAAGGTTATACTAATGGTGTAAGAATAAGTATAATATAAACTCAACATGGACCTTAATGTTTGATACTAACATGTTTTGTATTTGTTATCTTGTTCACTCTTTAATACTTTGCTTGTTAAATGACTAATCTAGATTTATGTTGTATAACACTTGGTACAACAAATACTTGGCATTTTCATAGCTCAACCATATGGTATAACTTACACCTATGCTATGAAAGGAACTTGATTTATTGTTAATATAAGTTATAATCATGAATGCCCGACAATATTTACAAGTATTAGCATTAATCGAATAAGATAACTAATGTAATTATGTTAACAATTTATAATCTGATTGGAACCTTCCTTGTGTGTAGTTTATAATTGAATAATAAGAGTTTATACTATACTTGTTTGACATACCATTAGTGGATTCTCTAACCTTAACATTTCTTATTTTCATTGTTTAATCCTTACGTTAATCTTTCATCTCAAAGTTTTAATCAACTTCTTCTTCTTCTTCTTCATTACTACTACTACTACTACTACTACTACTACTATTATTACTACTATTGTTATTGTTATTGTTGTTATATTATTGTTATCTATAATTTATATAATTAACCTTTATGTGGTTCGACCCCGATCTTGTTAAGTTATTTATTACTTCGGCACTCCTGCACTTGGGAGAAGACATCAATCTTTTGGTCATATCATCACTCTTGATAAAAGATCTGCATCAATATTTTTCGGTGTTTTTTTCATATGTGATTTCTTCTTGAGAATAAATCATTTACAAATCTTTAGATTTATCCAATTCAATTCTACTTAAAGTAGATTCAAGTTGATCATAACTAATTCTTCAATATGATATACTTCTTGTAAATCATTATCATGTCTAAGTTGCTTGAAAATGTTGAAAATATTCATCTCCAATATCATGTTTCTAAAGGATAGCTTCATTAGTTCATTCCTACAATTAATTAATACATTAGAGGTTGTAAGAAACAGACATCCTAAAATAACAGGAAATGAATTACATGCTTCAACAGTTTGTGTGTACAAGATAATAAAATCCATAAGATAAATGAATTTATCAACTTATACTAATAAATCTTCAACTATTCCTCTAGGCACTTTTACAGATCTATCAATAAGTAAGAGAGTTACAAAAGTTGATTTTAACTCACCTAGATTGAGACTTTGAAAAACTGAATATGGAAGTAAATTCACACTAGCTCCAAAATCAAGTAAGGCACTTTCAATTTTATGTCCTTCAATAAAGCAAGAAATTGTAGGGTAACCAAGATTTTGTATATTTCAAAGCATTATTGTTATGAAGAATGACACTTACTTGTTCAACCAAAAAGGCTTTCTTATTCACATTCAGTTTTCTCTTCACAGTGCACAGATCTTTCAAAAATTTAACATAAAAAGGAACACGTTTAATAATATCTAGCAAAGGTATATTAATCCTTACCTATTTAAAAGTTTTAATGATTTCAGAATTGTAATTCACTTTTCTTTGTTTGGTCATGGCATGAGGAAATGAAAATGCTGGCAGGGAATCAGTCTTTTCTTTGTAATTTTCAGATTCAACCCATTCCTTACCCTTAAAGATTGACTCATCATCTTTCTCATAAGGTTTAAAAGTGGGTTTTTTTTATAACCTTACTACTACGAAGAGTGATGACTGATTTGACTCAATCCAAGTGTTGGCTTCCGAAACTACTTGCATTTGCATTATATTGCCCCTTGAGATTTTATTATGGTTGAGATGGAAACTTACCTTTCTCTTGGAAATTGAGACCAGATATCAATTGTGAAAGAGTACCTTTAAAATCTGTCATGCTTTGAGCAAGTTGAGTATTGATTGTCTCTTGCTTTTCAATGAATGTATGCAATGTTTCCTCAAGATTTCTTCTGAGAGGTGGAGTATAAGGAGGTGCATATCTATAAGAATTTTGAAAATTATGGTGTGCTTGAAATGGTAAGTGCTCAAAATGTAAAATAAAGATAAATCTCAAGCTCATTCTTAAATTCACCTAACAAGTACTTTTTACTCCTATTTTTCTTTTTCTTTTACAGTCTATATTGTTTTTGAAATTTTAGTTTTGATTCAAAAATTTATTATTATGTTTATTTTTTAAGCTTTAATGTGAGAGAAAGTTATTGGATAACAAAAAAAAAAAAGTTATCCTTGATCACATTTCCAAGCAAAAACAAAAGTTTAATTTTGAGACCAACAAGTTCCATTCAATAAGACAAGTTTTATTAAAATGTTTTTATATGTATACTTTGCCAGAAAAGATAGATTAAGGCTCAAAGAATTTTTTTCAATTTGATTTTGTAATTTATACTGATTGAAAGATGTTTTGAGTTGAGAAAATAATTTATTAAGATGATAAGAGCATTTTTTTAGTTGTTTTCAGTAAAAATAGATTTAAAAAAATAGTGTTTTCCACACAAAAAATCAATCCAAAATTTTCAATCACTGCTTTGAAGGTCAGAATTAGGTTGCATATTATCTATAAAAAAAATTTAATGAATAGACAAATAACATATTTTCTGCTTCAAAAATAAATAAAAATAGGATGGCTAGGCACTTGGGCTAGTGTGGCAAATCCAGCTACACTTAGCCTTCTTCTAGTTACATGCATGCGCTTGAGGTTTTTTTTTTTTTTTGAAGATTATTTTTTAAAATGCACTAAATTTGTTTTAGCATTATAATTCAATTTTCATTTAATTTATCCATGATTTTATAGATATTTATGGGAATGTTGATTTTTTTCAATTAAAATAAAATATATGCTTAAAAATTTTTAAACAATTTATTATATGATTAAATATAAAATTTCTATGTATTATTCTTATAATGTTTTATTATATATCCATAATAATAAAAAAAATATTTTTTAAAATTTTCTTTTGAAATTCTT
>NW_011502543.1:0-19182 GCF_000495115.2 Populus euphratica | reverse complement strand
AATAAAACCAGCATCGAAATAAAATAAAAATATAAAAAAGCATGTACTATTAGTAAGTTTTATAAACTAGCATCACTAAATCATGATGTTTTCTAATGATATCATTCTACTTCCCAACCATATCCATCATGCAAATAAACCACTACTAATACTCCTTTATCATCTCTTTCTTATTCGATCCCTCTAATGAATTCAATCATGAGATGAAATACTTCTTTATCTTAGTTTCCTTGTCTTCTGTCTCGAAATAAGACTCCAGTACCTTTAGTTTCTTTGTGATCCCTTCATCACTGTCACTAGCTTTAAGTTCCTTTGCAATCACTTCGGTACTCCCCTTTACTTTCACATCCCATATCAATTTTGACAAATCATATATCTTTTGCTTGTGTGAGTTGCCAAAAGTGCATCTGTTAGCTTTCATATTTTCCTCAAACTCTCTCTTATGCTTAGATATTTTACTATTTAATTGTTTCTTAGACACATCGAAGTGAATATCATCTTTAATGTATTCAAAGAAGGCTTCAGGTATTCCTACCTTCTTGAAGATTTTAATACCTTTTAACAGAGCAACTTCATCTTCCTCAGACCATAATCTTTTAAAGCAGGTGGACTCGTTAGGATTGCAATGCTTGTGCTACTGCTTATTCTTTTTCTTTCTCTTCTTTCGTTTAGTGTCTTCTGTATCCCCACTAACCTTTCTTTTGAGTTTCTTTGCTGTTGCTTCTTTCTCGGTCTTTCTACCATCCTCCTGTTCAGAAATGGATTCTGCTGAGACAGAAAACTTGTTGGTTTCTTCTTCTTTTGAACTAGAGGGAGATAAGCCTGGAGCCACTGATAGTGAACTGAGATGGAGAGGTTTCTTTTCCCCTTCTTCTTGGGTTTTGGAGTTTTAAAGTGCAAGAAAGCGGAGATACATATTTTTTGCCCTGTGTAAAGAATGTCATGCTCTCTAAATTACCTACATGACCGCGTGGGAGGAATGAAGATGACCTTCCAAATTCTTCTTGTTAGTCGGCGTGATTTTAGATTGCTAGTTAGGTTACAAAAAACTATACCCACGCTGACTCTTACATTGTTAACGAAATTGAAATTAAATTAAAAAGGGCAGCTAAAACTAAATCTATAAAAATATTAATGTTGATATAATTTTTATGCCTTAATTTCTATTATTTTATGGGATTTTATTTTATTTTATTTTTTCATCTCTATTTCAACTAAGCAAAAACTTCTACCAAGAAATAATTTTCTTGGTAGTTTAATTTTATTCACTTCTTATATATATATTAATACTTTATCTTTTATAATATTAGGTTAAAAATAACTTTATATTCACTTAAATCTAGTCCAATTTGTACAAGATTGTAAGTTATTTGAAGTTTTATATTATATCCAAAGTAAATATCCATAATCATTTCATTAATTTATTTTAAAAATAAACACAACTAATAATATAAAAGACAAAAGTATATTTTCATGAGCATTGAATCTATTAATATTTCTATAATAATAATAATTATAATAAAACACAAACTACACAAATCTTAAATTATAGTATGACTAGTTTATATATATAACTACCAAAATTTTAAAATTCTACTTAAGGTAATTGCATTTGAATTGAATAAGGAGCTGATCATTCCATGTTCTACTTCGTTTTTCCTATATTAAGATCAACCAAAAAAAAACAATTCCCCTCGGTAAACTCCCCAGTAAGCAACGAATTAATGAACAGAAAAAATAATAATAAAAAAGTTCCCGCTCTAGATATGGGATGGGCGGGCTAAACGAAAAGATTGGATTCTTCAATTTTGGAAATAGAAGGAAGAAAGAGTGGAATTCCAAGAAAGCCCTGGAATATGAAACGATATTTCTTTAACAAGGGGAGTGTGTTGCCACCACGAACAGAAACCCTATTGCCCTCCTCTTCTATATAATGAAAAGGTTTGCCCTGGAGAAACAAAATCAATTCTAATCTAATCTAATGGAGGGTGGGGCAGAAAAGAAGAGAAGAAGGGAAAGTAAGAAGAAAAAGAAGTATTTCGAGTGTGATGGCAAAGCAGGAGGAGGTCATGGACGGCCGGTAGAAGTCAGTGCTAGTATCATGGGGTTGTTTTCTGAATTCGCGTTTACAGGTTGTTCAGGGGGGACAGGGCATGCTTCCTCCTACGCCTCCTCCGCTCGACCTTCCATCAAGAAAGTCGAAAGGGAAGAAGAAGCTCAGAAGAAGAAGAGGAAGAGATCACCAAGGCTCACTGCTGCTCAAATGCGTGATGTGGCATACCTCAGGAGACGGCCCAACAACCGTTGGATTCCGCCCAAGTCTCCTCACGAGCTTCTTCAAGAGAATCATTACCATGACCCTTGGAGAGTTCTCGTCATTTGCATGCTATTAAACTGCACATCGGGTGGTCAGGTAAGATCCTTGTTTTTATTAATGGAAATCAGCATAGAAAAAGCATGATCCCAAAGAAATTTCTAATTGCAGGTCAGACCAATTTTAAATGACTTTTTCACCCTATGTCCTGATGCAAAGACCACCACTAATGTTGACCAGAAAGAGATTGCCCATCTAACACGCAGTTTGGGTTTCAAAAACACGAGGGCTGAGAAGATAAAACGCCTTTCTGAGATTTACTTGGAAGAGGACTGGACCCATGTCACCTTTCTGCCTGGTGTTGGCAAGTAGGGAAATTTCTGTTCAGTTCGCTGTCTGCTATAGCAGTTTGCATTGATGGTTTTTCCAAACTGATCTGACTCATTTGAATTTCTTGTCTGATTGTTCAGGTATGCCGCTGATGCGTATGCAATATTCTGTACAGGGAGGTGGGACAGGGTGGTGCCAGAGGATCACATGTTGACTAGGTACTGGGAATTCCTTCGCAAGGGTAGATGGATCATAGAATAGATGGATTGTCTCTGTTTTGTATTTTGAAGAGACAGATCACCTGGGGGTTAGTTTATACTATGTTTATTGTGTCCCTAATACTAGGTCTTTTGTTGCCAACTGTGTGTGGCAAGTTAAACCCCCGATCTGTGTCTAGCTTTGAATAGCCATTCAGGTATAACTAACTAATGGAGTAGTATCCCAGCTATGTTTGGACAGAGGGATTGGCTATGAAGTACTGTTGAATTTGAAGTCTTTTAAGATCCCAGCTATGTTTCGGTAATTACTCATAAGAGTATTTTAAAGGGAATGCCAGCTTGAAAGGAATGTTGCTCTCTTCTTCTTTGGAATTGCAAATGTAGCTCGATGGATTACTCTTTGTGCTGTTTCAGAAACTTCAACAAGTCCCTATCAGATTCCTTTTGAGCCTCTGTAATTTGCCTGAAGTCTTTCCCATGCATATGAAGTGCACATGCTGTTTTGTAAGTTTAAAGCTTCCAGTCGCCTGTTGCAAATAAGAGCAACAAAACAGAGGAGACGAAAACGATCCAAATTTAGTTGCTATACGGTTCTAAACCGAGTTCTTGGCTATCATATTTTTGCTCTCATGATTTCTAAACATGGTAAATTGGCACTTGAAACACATCATCGGTCGATGTGTCAAGGAGATCTCCATGTATTTTCATTACTGGTGGAAACATGAAGGAAAAAAACCATTTATTTAGCAGCCACAACATACACCCTTGTGTGTAGCATTGCAGCATGCCATGCTCTGAATTCTTTAGGATCAAAAACTTAAAAATTGTGCCTCTCTTCACAATGTTTCATAAACTTGTGATGCTATTATTATCTTAAAAAACAACCTTAAAAGGCTGAGAGGCTTTGTTGCATTCAAATGATCGTTTTCGTCTCCTTTGCAAAAGCAGGAACAATCATGGAGACCACCTTAAAAGGTTTTGCCAAGCGCAATATCCTGTGTAAGATAATAAAGATTTTCAAGAATTTTGTAGAATGTGTTTTGATTAATTATTTGAAATTCTTTTTAGAGTATTTTGAATTTTGTAGCATATGTGTCGATTAATTATTTGAAATTCTTTTAAGAGTATTTTCAAGCAAGAATAATTTTTTTAGTTATCCATTGAAATATTTTGAAATATTTTATTTATAGTGCAATTTGATATTATAGGTAACATCCCTAAACTTTGGATATAAATTTTTTTATATTAGGTCTGAAAATAATTTATATTTTTAATTGGTTAATGAAATGTTTTTCGTCTTATATAACAATTTTAGTGGTCCATCAAATCAATTTAAAGTATTTATATTTCTAACCCATTAAGATTTTTCTGAAATTATGACAGCTTTCTTTATATTTAAAACATATTTCAAGTGTCAACAACAAAATTATGTAACATATAAAAACCCTGGTTATTAAACTTGGCCTAGTGGGTTGATGACACGACCAAAAGATTGATATTTTTTTTCAAGTACATGAATGTTAAAGTAATAAATAATCCGGTAAGACCGGGGTCGAACCATAGGGAGGTTAATTGTACAAATTATAAACAATTATTATAAACAACAACAACAACAATAACAATAATAGTAATAATAGTAGTAGTAGTAGTATTAATAATAATAAAAAAAAAAAAAAAGAAGTTGATGAGAACTTTGAGATGAAAGATTAATGTAAGGATTATACAATGATAACAACAAATATCAAGGTTAGAGGATCCACTAATGGTATGTCCAACAAGTATAGTATAAATTCTTATTATTCAATTGGAAACCACACACAAAGGAGGCTTCAATCAGATTATAGATTGTTAACATGATTACATTAGTCATCTTATTCATTTAATGCTAATACGTATAAATCTGATCAGACATTCATGATTATAACTTATGTTAACAACAAATCAAGTTCTTTTCATAGCTTAGGTGTTGGTTATACTATACAGTATGAGCTATGAAAGTGTCAAGCATTTATTCTACAAAGTGTTATACAACATAAATCTAGATTAGTCATTTAACAAGCAAAGCAAATCTAGTGAACAAGATAACAAATAGAAAACATGTTAGTATCAAACATTAAAGTCCATATTAAGTTTACACTATACTTATTCTTACACCATTAGTGTAACCTTTTCACCTTGACATAATAAACTTAGCTAAATATAATGAGAAAAAAAAACATAAATAAACAAGATAAAAAATATAAATAAGATAAAAATTAATTAAGTAAATGAAAGGAATTGAAAGACATAAACAAGATATTAATGAAAATAAAACATAAGCATTACAAAAATACAAAGAGAGAAAGCAAAAGTATGATTTTGATCTGGAGACCAAGATGCCTAAATGTATAGAAAATGCCTCCTTTTATAGGTCAAAATTGGGAACTATTGATATGATGACTAATTAATGAGTGGGTGACTAACTCTTGACTTGGTGACAATCCTTATCTTCTCTTGTCTACCCAAAGTGTCATTGATAACGTTAGAATTATAACCACTTGAAAACATTAAAGTTATAGGACATTGTTTCAGCTTTCCAAACAAATAAATGGAGGTCATTTGGACTTCTAGAACTCCAGATATGGGTCAAACACTAAACAGTGTGTGGGTTGTAGGATAGATTCAAACTTCTTTATTGTTGCTACAATTTGGACTTGAAAATGACATTTTTAAATCTTGGACTCCTATAAAAGTTGTAGGCCTATGTCTTAACTTTTCATCCATATAAAGTAGATCTAAATCCAAGATCTACAGCTCTAGATATGATTCAATTACCGAACAGTGTTCCGATTTGGACTGCACCGACATCTCTCTTCTAAGTTTGGCCATCTTATTGTCCTTTCAATTTCAGTTCTTAAATTCATTAATCAATCCTTTCATTTATGTGATAGGCTTGCATTTAAAATGAACATTTACCACAAATTAAAGGTATCTTATATTATTAAATATGTTATTATAAAACATGTTTTAGTTAAGAAGTTATTGATACTTCAAGTGCGAAATGATGATATAAAACCTTGATAAAAATGCAATTTTAAGTATTAATCAGCTAACCTAAGACCCGGTGGCTAGACCAGTCTAGATTTAATAAAAGACCGGTCGGGGCAACAACCCGACAAAACTTGATCGACTCGGTAGGTTAACCCATGACTCGATAAAAATAAGTCCAGGTTTATTAAATTTTTCTCTCTTTCAATTCCTCTTTCCTTCACTTGATTCTTCCTTAGATTAGTGTTTTATATGTTGGACTTTGTAAATTTATAAGGTTATTCTTACTTAATTTTTTTTTCCTTTGATTTTTTTTTATTTTATGTTTTCCTTTTACTTTTCTCTCTTTTCTTTTCTTTTCTTTCTTCTTCAATTCTGCTTCTGCCTAGTTGGCAACATATAAAAGGAAGGAAAAACTGATTTGTTTTATTTTTTAAGGGAAAATAATCATTTTAAGCTTAATGAGTCCTTTTGCTTCTATTTGACAGTCTTTATTTTTTTTTTGTTAGCACTACCAAGCTCCGTTCATCCTTAAATTTTAACTAGATTTTATTCAATATATTTTAAGGTCCTTTATAAAATTTCTAGTTAACTTGATCGAGAATTACAAACTTGTTTTTTATATAAAACTAGTTAATCTATGATTTTATACCAGAGGGTTTACAGATATCCTCACCAAACTCTTGTTCAATGTAAATTATCATAAAATATACTAAGAGCTTCCTTTTCATTTTAATCCATCAATATATAGCATGATCACCTATTACACCTAAGCCTTCAATAATAAATCTATTACACCTAAGCCTTTATCAATATTTTAATATATTGATGGATTAAAATCTTGACTTGGGTTATAGCACACCCAAGCTTTCAACATGGCTCCGCTCTTGAGCTCGGTCGATGTTTCAAGGAGATATGATCATTCATTAAGGACTAAGGTGCATGATCCAAACCATTGTACTCCTTGGGTTGCATATGGGGGGACATTAAAATAGTAATAAATAAACAAACAAATAAATAAAAGTTTCTTGTAGCGATATTTGATGCCAGCTTTCCCTGCTAAAATAATGGTTTGCCCATCATCTGTAACGTGACCTCCAAAGGTTTACTGATCTCCTCGTAAGCACAATTACAAGAAACACAAGTACTCATTGACAACCTGTTGAAAATAATGGCGATGCTAACAGAAGAGATGTAAACATTGGTCATCTTTCAAGGTAATACAATTTAACTTACATTCCCCTTTCAATCATAGTACCACTCTCAACCTCATTGAAAATGGGAGTAAAGACCTTATCCTCGTTCATATTTTTTAGTCCTTATAACCAAACTAGTGCCAAATAAAAGTGTGATAATAAAATCTTACTAATTAAAAATTATGAATTGGTAGTAGAGCTAGCGTATTGCGTGTTAAAAGTAACACACCATATTCCATATTTTAAGTGATTCTAGAAAAAATTTGTCTAGAAACAAGTGTTGGAAAACAAAATTACATGGGTGTCAATGATGTCTGGATATGTACCCTCCTCTATATGTAAGATGACAAGCTTTTTCAATGACTCATGGCATTTGTTTGGTATCGTGTTCATGTTCTAAATAGAATTATATATTTTTTTAAAAAATTCTATTTAAAATTATTTTTTTATGTTTTTAAATTGTTTTGATGTGATGATATCAAAAATAATTTTTTTAAAATAAAAAAATATTTTAATATATTTTCAAGTTTTAACCTACATAGTATAACTGTTACTATACCTCCAAACTCTTGTATAAATCTTTAAACTATACTCGTAATAGGTTGAAACTTGAAAGCATGATGTTGTTGCGAAGACCAACACATTCCTGAACATTACCCTTCAATTAACATAAAATAAGAAGAAACATTAAGGCATAATGTGACTTGGTACATGCACTCCCCCGTTTTTCTTCAAGGTTTGAGTTATTGAATGAAACTCCGCCGTCCGATCTCGGTATTTTGTGGTGGGGGGGGGGGGGGGGGGGAGGGTTAGCTATTAATTATCCTTACTCAATAAGTATTCTAGTTATGTATTTCACATTATGCATAAAATGCACACACGTGTTTTTCATCTCTTGTGTATTCCTCTTTACACATATTAAATTATGCTTATGATTACAAGCTTAGTTATAGGCTTCAAATCCTAAACAAATAAGAACTTAAACTACTTTTTTTTAAAAAAAAATCTTAATTTGAAAAGTAAACATATTCCATTAACTTAACTAGTTAACTGATTTATTTAATTCAACTAGTCAACCAATTCCTCAATTTTTTAACAAAATTGAAATTTAGTTTTCTTTTAACATCCTCCCCTAAACTTAATTTCTTTATAACTCCTAGCATATCTTTCATCTTGGCAATAACATAATGTTTGAGTAGTTTAGTGAAAATGTCTACGGCTTGATCTTGGGTCTTTATATACTTGACTTCAACATCCTTGTTTGTAATATAGTCTCATAAGCATTGAAATCTTGTATCAATGTGCTTACTTCTATTATGAAACATTGGATTCTTTGCTAAGGAAATGGTTGATAAGTTGTCTACATAAATTTATGTAGGCTTTGCTTATGGCATTCACAACTCTTTCAATAATCTTTTTAGCCATATGGAATGATAAACACATCATGTAGTAGCTACATATTTAGCTTCACAAATTGATAATGTAACTATACGTTGCTTCTTTGAACTCTATCTGAATGTTGTGTCTACTATGAAGAAGACAAAACCTGTAGTGCTCTCTCTATCATTCATATCTTTAGCCTAATCACTATCATTATAGCCTATAAGTTCAAAGCTTATTAGAATATTCATAAAACATGCCAAAATCAACAATATCTTTAATATACTAAAAAATTTGCTTCAAAACTTTGAAATTTGTCATAGTTAGTATATGCATAAACCTACTTATAAGCCCTACTCCAACTAGAATATTTGGACAACTCCATGTCATCTATGTTAAACTCTCAACTAGGCTCTTGAATATTGTAGAGTTTACCTTCTCTTCTTCATCATTCTTTGATAACTTCACTTCATACTCAACTAGAGTACTCCTGCATAATCCTTCATTTTGAACTCTTTAAGAATCTTTTTAAAAACTTCTTTTAATTCATAAAAATTCTATCTTTTCCTTGCTTGATCTCAATCCCCAAATAGTATGTCATAAGACCAATATTCATCATCTCAAACTCCTTAACATTACTTGTTTAAAGTCTCCAAATATCTTTGAATAATTTCCTGTAAAGATCAAATCATCCACATGTAAGCATATAATAAGAGTATTATTACTCTTTTTTATCTTTACATAGATAGCATATTTATGGGGGAATTATACAAATCCAATCTTTAAGAAATAATCATCAATGCAACTATACCAAGCCTTTAAGGCTTGCTTTAATCCATAAAAGACTTTGTTTAACTTTAAAACCTTATCTTCATGTCATTTCACATCATAATCTATATGTTGCTCAATGCAAACCTCCTTTTCAAGAAAACCATTTAGAAAAGCTGATTTGACATCCATTTGATGGATTTTCCATCTATATTAGGCATGTAAAACCCAATAAAAAATAATAATATGCCAGCCTATGCTAGTCAAGAATTAAGGGAAACTAACCAACCTATTCTAGGGAGGAATTGGGGATGGAGAAAACCAGGCCTAGATCAACCAAAGAAGGAATAAGAACAAGGTTAACAAGCCCCTAAACACCCCATCACATTTATGAGTGACATTAAAAATGACGGGGAGAAAAAGTGATGACTCTTCCTCTCCTCCAAAACGGGGCAACAACCTTAGCTACACCAACCACCCCTTCCTAAGAAGAAACCTAACTAAACCAGCTTGAATGCCATTTCTCTTGAGTTTTGAGTGAATAAAGAGTTAAAGAAAGGAGAGAAAACCGATAAGATGGAAGAAGAAAGAGCCTAAAGAGTCAGCTGGAACAAAAGAAGGAAGAAAAAAAAACAAGAGAAAAGAGGCAGAAAAACTATTAAAAACTCCCCTAAGGTTGCTTAAAATCATGTAGTAAGAATAACATCACTTCTGTACTTGTTTCTTTAAGATTTTGGGACAAAAGAGAGATGGAAACCTCAAGGAAAAGACTTAGGGTTCTTACACCTATGGATTAGCATAAATTAAACAGGAAGATTGAAGAAAATAAGGCTAAAAAGGGATATAATTCTAGAATCTTTAACAAAAGAAATGGGTGTATATGGATGAACAAACTTTAACTAAGGACTGGCCAATTGAGATAATGAAAGAAGATGAAATGAAGTGATAAAATGTGTATTTTTGACCTTACTAAACTTGTAAAAACATGCTTGAGCTAAAGAAAAATTCATGTTTATGTTTATGTATTGATTGTGCATGTATAATTGAAGAACTTTTATGAAAGTGAAATGAAAAGAAAGAATGTGCAAAATCGTGATCTTGTTAAATCCTTATAGGAATGCTTGAGCTTAATCGAAAATGATGCCATGATTAATGCCTTAAGTTTGTTTGTGTGATGAATGAACTTCTATGATTATGTACCAAGTAAATTTATATGTGATTATGACATGTTATTGTGAATATACTTGTGATAAAAATGACAAATTACATGTGCAAACCAGGGAGAAAATGGACACCAATGTTTGGTCATAGAAAAAGAGAGAACCATGAAGGAACTTGCCATGATGAACACCTTTAAGGAAACAAGTCATAGGACGGAAATGAAACTCTTGTATAATATGAAATTACTATTAGTTTGTGTTAATGTATTGCTATGATGCAATTGAAAACACAAAATGTATGATTGTGGCAACATTAGGTATTGGTCTTGAAGTAATGGTTAATATCAAATAATCATCTCATCACAATAGCTTAAGTTGTTAGGTAAGGTTCAAGATATGATTTATATTATTATCTAACACATCCTCTTAAGTGAAAACCTTTTAGGCTTGAAACTTGCACAAACTCACATTACCTTTTACTTAATTTTTATTAAATAAAGGGGTGGTGAGATTTGAACTCGTGACCACTTGGTCATCAAGGCTCTGATACCATGTTAAAAAACCATCTTAACCTAGTAGCTTAAAATGTTAAGTAAGGTTTAAAATATGATTTATATTATTCTCTAACAATTAGAAAAACCTTTGAAAAATATACATGTTTAGACTTGGTTGCGTATTGCTCAATCACTTTGTGATAATTGTTTTCTTCAACATCAACTGCATGAATTGTGGAGCATAAGTAGAGCAAATACTTTTTGAGCAGTCATAGTGGAGTACTACTTTTGTAAATATTTTATGATGATTATAACTGATCAATGTGATAAATGGAGATATACTGTTATCATTATGATTTCTTTTTTAACAGCAACATTAAATCAAATTATTTATCTACAGTACATCTAAACTCAAGCCATCAGACACAAATAATATAGAGGATTTCTTTTTCAAGGCATAAATTAGATAAGATATAGCGTCAGTTTCTTTTTATCTGCCTCTTGAGATAAATGAGTACCCAACTTACTAATTAATGGTTTTAAATTAATAAATGAAAATCTTGGATTTTTTCCTAGTGACGATTCTCATCTTCATATAGCAATTGAGCATTTATTTGAAAAAAAAATAATAATCAAAACTTACTACATGTTGGGTAAGGGAAAATGATAAAAATTCATATAGAGTTCTCACCATTTTTTTTTTTTATGAGAATGAGTTCTTTTGGTTTAGTTCAAACAATTTATCACACTCGCACAATATTAAGGAATTTACCATACAGTACCCAAAAAAATATTAATGAATTTACCACAGGAAAGATTGAAAGAGATTTTGACAGGAATAATGATTACTATTCAGATACGTTGGATACTAGTGTCACTACATAGAAATTGCAACGGAGGCAGAATCTTTATATTGTGCTACAAAAGCTTAATACTCATATCAAGGGGTACAACACATTGTAGCTATTACTTAGTTGACACAACCAAAAGATTGATGTCTTATCCCAAGTGTAGGAGTGTCGAAGTAATAAATAACCCGATAAGACAGGGGTTGAACCACATGGAGGTTAACTATATAAATTATAAATAACAACAACATCAACGATGATGATGGTGGTGGTGGTGATGATGAGTTAAAGAGGACTTTGAAATGTAAGATTAATGTGAAGATTCAACAATGATAAAAATAGTTGTCAAGGTAAGAGGATCCACTAATGGTATTTCAAATAAGTATAATATAAACTCTTTTTATTACTTAACAGGAAAACTATAAACCCCAGGAAAAAAATAAATAAATAAATAAAAGTAAAGAAATTCATGCATATAGTTGAATAAAAATAGGAATTCAAAAATTTTGAATATAAATTTCTTAGCAAAATAATTCGAGACATTATAATAAACTCGATACTATTAAGGGTTGGATGTAATTGAAGAGAATAATACATTTAAAGGAAAAGGGGGCCTAAATACAAATAAGGGAAATTATAGAGTATAAATACCCTCTCCTCACAAAAAAAATCTACAGGAACCATAAGGAAAGAAAATAGGGAGTTTTTCATCCATTATTGCAAAATCAAAAGATAAACACTAAACTTTCAAGAACCCATCCAAGACTAAGGGTTTATAGATGGGATAAACACTTATGTGTAAGGGATTGACAAGAAAATTGAACAAGAATAAAAGAAAGGAGGGAGTTGAAAATCTTCAACTAGTTGAAGATCAAAATCTTAATTCGTACCAGGTAAGGTGTTCTAAACATGATTTTAAAAATTCATTTCAAATTCAATAATGAATTGATGCCTTGATATTGAATTATAAGTTAGGGTTCTTAAACATGAATTGGGGAAAAAGTATTTGTTGTTAAAATTAAGTTAATTCATGGGTGGTATGTAGTTTATGAAAGTATTGTGTGAAGGGAAAGGGTGACGAATCTGGACAAACTCATCTCCTGACTTTCGGTGAGATTACAAGTAGGAGGATAAGAGAATTAGGATGGGTTCCTCATAGAAATTGTAGATTTGGATGTTAGCTAACTAAAGAAACTAGTCTTGATTAATTTGGAGATGTAGAACTCCAGTTATGGGTTACCAACCGAGATTGAATCGTGATTGATTCTATTAGATAGTAACAGTTTAATGTCGAGACAGTAATGGTTGGACAGTAATAGTTGGACAATAATAGTTCAATGTCTAGACAGTAATGTCGGACAGTAATAGTTGGACAGTAACAGTTCAAAGTTAGACAGTAACAGTAGGCTTTCACATGAATACTATATATAAGAATATAAAAGAATTGAATCATATTAACACTTGCACATTGAGATACTAACTCTGAAAATATAGATGATATACGTATGTATGTTATTATGAGAAAATGAACATGCATAAAAAGTAACATATGAGTAATGGATGAATATGGATTCTCTATAATATCGGCTTGAAGGAATCATAACCAAAAAACTTCCCTATGATTCAGGAGGAGCAACTAGGATTGGATCTTGTGTTAGGGGAGGTCGCGAGACAGACGAAGCATGCGTGTGATCTTCCTCCTATTTACACTTATACAATTTAAAATTCTTCTAGTGAATGCAATTACAATAAATATCGTGTTTAGTGTAAATAAAGTCTAGCATATTTACAAGATTAGCTTCAGCTAATGACATTCGTGATAGAATTGCTAGGAGATGAATTACAAGATTAGCTTCGGCTAATGGCATCCCTGATAGGATTGCTGGAAAATAAATTACAAGATTAAACTTTATAAGGTCACCCGATTCATGTAAGTAAATAAGAGTATTCAAATTAAGAATATACAAATGAGTGTTAATTGGGTTTAAAAGATTTATAAGGAAAATATAAGTTCTCTATTAGAATTCTTATGGATTTGATAGAGAACTTATATTTCATTCGTATACATTACATGAGCGCGCATATATATATATATCAACATAATGGTATGTTTATTTATGTAACAGGTCCATCAAATATCTAGGGAGAACATTAGTTTAGGACTCTACTTTGTCAAGCTTATATAAATATTTAACTTAAACAAAAGGGAATTAACGCATTTATGTAGTATACTTTTGTGTAAACCTTGATGTATAAAAGTTCAGCTTAGCGTATAGTATTTTAGTTATCTTGTAATTAACCCTTTTGAAATGTTTAAGAACACTTGTTATGTTGTAAATGCTTTCTTTACAAGTTAGTATTTCTTTTCTTTTGAATTTTATGATACGATATGAGGACTATGTTCTTATTGAACTTACTTGTAGGATATATATATATATATATATTGTGTGGATTGTATGAGGTGTTGAATTATGATGTTTGATATAAGGTCTGGAATTATAGGACTTTGTGATGATGGGTTGATTGAGTAACAAGGTCTATCATAATACTTCTTGAAATATTCAGATTTACAAACTCTCACATTGTTATCATTTAATTTTGCTCAAATACTTATTTAACATGTATTCTTAAACCTTAATTTACACACACACACTTTAACATATGATTGTGGGTTGCATATTGGATTATTACATTATTTATGTTCTTTTGTTAAAGGTAACAACTAAGGGAAAGGGATAGTATATAATTAAAAAAAAAAGAAAAGAAAAGTAAAAAAAGAAAAAAAAAAATAACAAAATGATAATAATAAAAATATAGATAAGTTTGGTTTTGTAGTCTCCCTAACCTAAGCAATTAAGCCCGAAGGGGTGTTTTAACACCTAATACCCTAAAGTCAACTGACTTGGGAGCTATTGGCCCAACATTTATTACATGGGTTGAGGAGAAAAGCTTAAAAGAATCAAGCATTGCACTATCTACATATCAGTATCTGCGACCCGAGTTACTAAGCCCATAGGGGTGTCTTAACACCTAATGCCCTAAGACCAACTGGTCTGGGAATCATTAGCTGAAAGCTCGTTATATGGGTTAAAGATGCATGATGTTTAAAATTATATGTATATATATTAAAAAAAACAAAAAGAAGAAGACAAAAATAATAATCTTAACCCAAGGAAGTTAACCTTAAACATTAGAACAAAAATTTTGTTTTCTTCCAAGAAAAGCCCCATAATTATGTGTTGATACATTGAGCACAAAAAAAAGGTTTATGAATATATTGTTAAAAGGTATTGAGCAGGTATATAAATTTAACAAGAGTTTGTTTATTTGGATAGATTAATGGAAGTTAAATGATGACTACCTTGCTTTGTGGAATTTGCAAAGTATTTTTCTATTTTAACGCTTTGATTATTAGGGACTAGTAATAAGTGATTGTGCATCAAAAGTGTCATTAAGTCTCTTATTTTACATATGTATTTATTGTTTTTATTTGGTTTTTTTTATAATAATTGATGTGTTTTTTAGTAATGAAGTTTGTTTTAATGTTTTGATAGGTTTTTGGAGCTTAAATGAATTAATTCAGAAAATTCAACGTCGGAATTCAGAACAAAGAATTGAAGAGACATTTAGTTGAAGATTGAAGCAAATCTTGGTTCAAATAAGTGCTTCAAATTTGTCCCAAAAATCAATTCTATTCCAATTCTAGAAAAGAATATCATATGATCTATTTCAAGTCCAAACTTGCCTTATGTTGTGTGCAAACTTTAACCATTAAACACTCAAGGTTTCAATGTCAATCTTAGCCCAAATAATAGGTACATTTGTATACTTATTTGATGCTTAAATTCAGCCCCAAATCAACCTTTAAATCAGCCCAAACACAATCCATGATCTTACATGTCCACACAACAAATAACAATTGATTTATTTTGGGTAATCCATTGATCCAAGAAGGCAAGCACATGGATGGAAAGCTGGAGGGGATATTTTTACATTATTTTGGGTCAAAAAGAAGAAAGAGACAGCTCATAAATGAGGAAGAATAACATGCACCAAAGTGGTTGCAAAGCTGTCCTGATTTGATTTTTCAGAACACCAAAGCTGTCCTGATTTGATTTTTCAGAACACCTTTTGGTGTTTTACCCATAACTTTTGACTCCGGTGTCCAAATGAGCTGTTATTTAATGATCTAGAAAGGTGACAAAATGTCCTATAAATATGCAAAGACTCCTTACTCAAGCCATCCTTAATGAATTGCGTTTTATCTTCACGGTTTATAAATACCATTCCTAAAGAACGACATTGTGCATTACAAGTCCATCTAGCACATCGATGACAGACTTTCAATCGTTTTGCACGACGTTTCTTTGCAAAAGTGCTTTTACCTGTTCCAGGCATGTGTGAAATGAAGGAATTCGAGGACTCACCTGATAATTGGACCTTTGCTTCAATCAACCAACGAATATCTTCAGGAATTCCATGATTCATTAACAACCTCAATCTTGCACATCTAGCATGGTAAATTTTTGTAATCGCATTCTAAGGCAGAGCGGGAAAATACCTTTTCAATTTTTCAATTTTTCAAGTTTAGTGTCCATTATCAAATGAGAATTAGAAGAGAGATTCAAAGAATTCCACAAATATATACATAGATATCAGTTATTATGGTAAACTGAAAGAACCAACTTAAGTCACGGAGTACCGTTGTCTGACATTTGACCAGGCTGAGAGAAGCTAGCAAAAATCACTCAAAAAGAAACACAAAAACAATATGAAAGAAGAAAAATCAATCTTTATATACAGGATCACCCAATTTAATAGAGTCATTTTCAACTGAAAAATTATCAAAGTAAACTTTCAAACGATGTCCATTTACCTTGAAAACATTGTCATTCTTTGGATTCTCGATATCACAGGTCCCATATGGATACACATGCTTCACAATAAAAGGACCGCTCCATCTTGATCTTAGTTTTCCAGGAAATAAATGTAGTCGAGAATTATAAAGCAAGACTTTTTGACCAACATTGAATGTTTTTCTCAAAATATTCTTGTCATGAAACTCAATTCTTGCTTTATAAATTGTTGAATTTTCATATGCATCATTTCTTATTTCCTCAAGCTCATTTATTTGTAATTTTTGCAGTAGACTAGCATCATCTAGATTTGAATTGAAAGCTTTAATAGCCCAATAAGCTTTATGTTCAAGTTCCACAGTCAAGTGATAAGGTTTTCCATAGACTAGTCTATAAGGTGACATACCTAATGATGTTTTATAAGTAGTTCGATAAGCCCAAAGTGCATCCTTAAGTCTTAAAGACCAGTCTTTCCGATTAGGGTTCACTGTTTTCTCTAAAATGTGTTTGATCTCACTATTAGCAAGCTCTACTTGTCCACTTGTTTGAGGGTGATAAGAGGTGGGAACTTTGTGTGTGATTTCATATTTCTTCATTAAAGACTTAAATGGCTTGTTGTAGAAATGTGTTCCACCATCATTTATTATGGCTCGAGGGATTCCAAATCGACTCAAAATATTTTCTTTCAAAAATTTTATCATTGTTTTGTGATCATTGTTTCAACTTGGAATTGCCTCTATCTATTTTGAAACATAATCTACTGTGACTAATATGTACAAGAAACCAAATGATGGAGGAAATGGACCCATGAAATCTATACCCCAACAGTCAAAGATCTCAATGACAAGAATAGGATTTAAAGGCATCATGTGACGTTTTGAAATTAATCCCAGCTTTTGATAATTTTCACAAGACTTGCAAAATACATGTGAGTCTTTGAACGTGGTGGGCCAGTAAAATCCACTTTGTAAGATTTTTGCAGTTGTCTTTCTGGATGAGAAATGGCCCTCACATGCCTCAAAATGACTAAATTTAATGACACTACTTACCTCATTGTCAGGAATGCATCTTCAAAATATTTGATTAGGACAATATTTGAATAAATAAGGGTCATCCCAATAAAAGTTCTTCACTTCATTCAAGAACTTTCTTTTATCTTGGGTACTCCAATGAGTTGGCAATTGTCCTAAAACAAGAAAATTGATAATATTAGCAAATCAGGGCATTGTAGAGACGAAAAGTAAAGATTCATCGGGAAAGTAGTCATCGATTGGTGTGATGTCAGTTTTTGAATCTGTTGTCAATCTTGACAAGTGATCTGCGACAACATTTTCACTGCCTTTCTTATCTTTGATTGTGATATCAAATTCTTGAAGTAACAAAATCCACCGCACCAATCTAGCCTTAGAATCTTTCTTAGAAAGAAGATATTTCAATGCTGCATGATCACTAAAAACAACAATAGGTGAGCCAACAAGATAAGACCTGAATTTTTCATATGCAAATACTGCTGCAAGTAATTCTTTTTCAGTGGTGGTATAATTCATTTGAGCACTATTTAAAGTTTTACTTGCATAGTAAATCACATAAGGTTTCTTATCTTTTCTTTCTCCTAAAACAACACCTACGACATAATCACTAGCATCACATATTATTTCAAAAAGTAATGATCAATCAGGAGGTTGAATGATAAAAGCACAAGTAAGCAAGTTTTTAAGTTTAACAAAGGCTTCTTCGCAATGTTTAGTCCCTTCAAAAATATTATCCTTTGTTAAAAGGTTACTTAAGGGCTTAGATATTACACTAAAATTTTTCATGAACCTTCTATAAAAACTAGCATGTCCTAGGAATGATCTAAAATCTTTAATAGATTTTGGTGTTGGCAAGTTTGCAATTAACTCGATTTTAGATTCATCAACCTCAATTTCTTTTTATGAAACAATGTGAACAAGTACAATGTCGTTTCTTACCATAAAGTGACATTTTTCCCAATCCAGTACAAGATTCTTCTCTTCACACCTGCTCAAAACCTTTTCTAAGTTAGTCAAACAATCATCAAATGAATCATCAAAAACAAAAAAATCATCCATAAAAATCTCAAGAAAATGTTCAACCATATCACTAAATATACTAAGTATGCATTTTTGAAACGTGGTTGGTGCATTACATAATCCAAAAGGCATCCTTCGATATGCAAAAGTACCAAAAGGACATGTGAAAGTAGTCTTCTCTTGATCTTCTAATGCAATTTCAATTTGGTTGTAACCTGAATAGCCATCTAGAAAACAATAAAATTCATGACCTACAACTCTTTCAAAAATTTAACATAGGAAGGAATCTATTTAATACCATCCAACAAAGGTATATTGATTTTTACCTATTTGAATGTTTTAAAGATTTCAGAGTTGTGATTGACTTTCCTGTATTTGGTTATGGAATGAGGAAATGGAAGTACTGGCAGGGAATCAGTCATTTCTTTGTAGTTTTTATATTCAACCCCTTCCTTAACCTCAGAGATTGACTCATCATCTTTCTCACAAGGTTCAAGAGTGGGTTTTTCAATAACCTTAATCCACTGCGAAGAGTAGTGA